>NC_051180.1:699757-759756 GCF_013339695.2 Rhipicephalus sanguineus
TAGTTGGAGCTTACTGTTAGATATTTTGACCGCACAAAAAAGACGAGGACAGAGGGAGGTACGACGACATGGGCGGTAAACTTTCAACTCATTTTATTCACTAAAAGACGTAGCAATATATAGACATTTATGACATGCGCAGACACAGTTACGTCCGCTCATCAGTTTTGTGGGGCAACCACTTGTCGAAGAAAGACAGGTCTGACTGAAATAATTTGATAGAGGTGTCACTGACACAATCATCACTTTTCTTTCTAATAAAGTAAGCTTCTAACAGCTCTCGAGCTGTTTGGTCTTGGCTTCTGCCCAGAATCTTTATCTCCTGAAAGCGTGGTTCACACGCGCAGTCTTTACAGTGCGCAGGCAGGTGCGCCAAAGTGTCTTCTTTTTTTTACCTTTTGCTCGTGTTCCCTGGCTCGATCATTTACGCACCGCCCCGTCTGCCCTATGTAGGACTTGCCGCACGTCAGGGGAATTTCTTACACGACTCCTGTAGAGCACTTTGCGTACGGCTTTGCATGGTTTTTACCACAGCCGAGTCTTCTTTTAGGTTCTCTGGAGGTACGGGGGCAGAGCCGCGCCAGCTTGAAGGGCGCCGAAAAAACAAGGGGGACACCATACCTGCCTGCTACCTTCCTTAGGTTGTGGCTGACCTTGTGTATATAAGGCACACCTCTATCAAATTATTTCAGTCAGAACTGTCTTTCTTCAACAAGTGGTTGCCCCACTAAACTGATGAGCGGACGTAACTGTGTCTGCGCATGTCATAAATGTCTATATATTGCTACGTCTTTCAGTGAATAAAATGAGTTGAAAGTTTACCGCCCGTGTCGTCGTACCTCCCTCTGTCCCTGTCTTTTTTGTGCGGTCAAAATGTCTAACAAGTGTTTAGCGCTAAGCGCTCATTGTGCAAAACTAACGCATACATTTATAAAATTCGTCCTATCTGATATTACCTTTTTATGAGTCTAAGTGAAACATTAAATATAAAAAAAGAAGGATGGCAGAATATGGTCAAAAATACTGCGGCACGAACCTGCGTATACTGCATTCCTAATATTTAAGTAATGCTCTCGCACATACCCGACAAAACCTCCACGTAGGCAGCGACTGCATTGCTATAACGCGCTGAGTAGACAACTTTCCTGATGAACTCCCGTTTCCCGCAACCGCAATAAGTACCTGTACAGCAGGCCCATATAGCCGAGGGAGCGTTATTGAGGTGTTGGGCCTTCCCGCAGAGTGTCTCGCACTCCAGAGGCCCCGTAGCCGGCTTCCACTATCAGTGAGATCAATGTCCCAAGGGAAATGAAGGCGGGACAGGGAACGCCTGCTCGAGAGAGGGGTCGACATTTCTGCACCAAATGAGACTTCGCTGATTTGTGCGACAAAGAGCTCCATAGTCATCTCGGATGCCCTCCGTGATTGCGTTAGGGCGTGCTAAAGGAAGGAACCCCTACTCGTTCAGCGGATTGTGAACCAGAACACGTGTTTGCCCGCACATGCACATCGTTCATGTATGGATTCCGTGTCCTACATTCGGGCGCCGTTAGGACACACAGAACGGTTGATGTTATGTTTCTGTACTTATCGATTACGTCCCTGCTGCCGTCGCCGTTCTTTTTCAGTGGAAGTTCGTACATGAACAAACAAAGATAGGAGGAATTCATCAGTTTATTCTTGCAAGAAGTCGTTCAAATATGCATCATATAAGAGCGGTCCAGGAGGTTCAGCCTAATCCTTACACTTTCCATTCACCCGGATATGGCTCGCCCATCGATCTGTTCTTTGTGCTAAGTAGCAGGAGCCTTAAGTTTGCGATAGGTTCGATAAACAGTTTTTATACAATTGCAGATTTCTTGAAGTAAAGCAGCAATATGAGATCACAGTGAGCGATCGGTGTTTCCGAGAAGAAAAGAAGGCGACAGCTTCACAATGCTCTTCATAGTCGCCCTCGGTTTCACTTCACCCCCTCCTACTGCTCTTGCCCATTTCGTTTCCTTTAGACGGTGCTGACAGCTTCTACGCTCCTCACACTCGATCGCACCTAAAAGAGCTCGTAATATGATTGATTAGCCTCAGCCAGCTATGTTCCCCCAAAGCCTACGGCAGGGAAGCAGCAACACGAAGGGAAAGCGGCAGAAATGGACATTGTGGTCTGACGTGTCTCAATCTTCTATCTCTCTCTCTCTCTTTTCTCGGCACCTTATTACGGCCAACACGGTCAGACGTGATGCGATTTCTTCAGTTACTCTTCCCGTCTTAGTCTTCTTTCCATCACCCGCGTCCCTGCTCTGAGAGAAAGGAAGGCCAAGGGTGTGCGGTGGAGGAAGGAGAGAGAAGGTTCAGCAGAAGCCATCGCTGATGACGACATCTTTCAACAGCGAAGCTGTTTAGCAAATCGTTCCTTGTGAGTCGATCGCAGGAAATTATCATCATCTCAACAGGTATGTGTCACTGTGCGGCTACGTGAGAAGCAGTACGGAGACAGAGAGAAAGAAAGAGGGAAGTACAGAGAGAGATGGAAAGAAAGAAAATATTATTGCTGAAAAAAATTCTTCACGAGGTGGCATTCAAACCCGCATACCCTCAGTCCGAAGGCGAGCGCCCTAACCACTCGGCTATCGAGGAACGCTAGCAGAGCATAGCATGTATAGTGTAGCAAGGGGGGGGGAGGGAAGTGAGAGTGAGGAGGAGAGATGTGATGGTGATGAGGAGAGAACGGAGGAGGGGAGAGAGTAAAGCTTAATACAGAAGGAATGAGAAAAAGAGATATAGAGATAAAAGAATGCAGTGTAGTGAACAGTACGTGACGACGACGAAGAGCGAAGAAAGCAAGGCACAGTGCGAGCGACAGCCACGCGCCCCGAGCTTGCGCTTGCCTGGATCTCGGCCCTTGACGTCCCTCGGCGCTCTAGCAGTTTGGACATCAATAAATCACGTGACATTTGGTGGAAGTGCGAGGGTTTCCCGTACGACCCTGGATCTTCGCTCCCGTAAGCTTCCCCCCCATCGTGATACCAACATGGCCACCGAGACTCCTTCCCAGCCTGGCCCTTCGGCTGTCCACGTCACTTGTGGCGCCGTGTATCCTTAGTGGGATCCCCCCATCTTCTCGGGCTCCGGCAAATCGGACGTGGACGAGTGGCTGTCGAGGTATGACAAAGTCGGCGACAGCAACAAATGGGACGATCCAATGAAGCTTGGGTATGTGCAATTCTACCTCGCGGACATCGCCCAACTGTGGTATCACAACCACGAGGCCGAGCTTCCATCTTGGTCAGCTTTCAAGACTGCTATCAAGGACATCTTTGGACGGCCTGCGGCTCGCAAGCTTCTCGCCGAGCAGCGCTTGTGTCAGCGTGCACAACAACCGGGTGAAACCTACACGGGTTACATCGAGGATGTCCTCCATCTGTGCACCCGCGTCGACCCTGCTATGCTTGAGGAGGCCAAAATCAACCACTTCTTGAAGGGCATCGAGGACGGCGCCTTTCAGCTGCTGCTCGCGCGGAATCCCACCACAGTCGCTGAGCTAGTTTCACTCTGTCAGAGTTTCGACGAATTGCGCAGGCAGAGCGCGATCGCCCGTCAGGCCTTCCCGACCCCCGACACGCTCTCCAGCTTGCAGCTAGCTGTTCCTCCGGCCACTCAGCCGACTCTCCAGCGTACGATCAAAGACTTCATCCGTGAAGAAGTCGCGCGCCAGCTGTCCTTACTGCCGCTCACTTACGAGCAGGCGCATCCTCTGGCTCCGGGCATTCCAAGCCATTCGGACGCAAGTTGCTGAGGCTCTCCCACCCATGTTCCAACAACCACCCGTCACTGCGCCGCTTACCTACGCCGCCGTTGCTGCTCGGCCCCCTCAATAGCCTATGCCCTCTGCTCCACCTCGACCTCTGATGCCGTCCCATGCCTTGGCGACCAGCGCGTATCAACAGCCTATGCCTTACGCTCCACCTCACCCAGTTATGCCGCCCCGTGTCTTGCCAACATCCGCGTATGCTTCGTCGCAGCCCATCACAAGCCCCTCGGCTTCGTCTTTCCGCCGCTCCGACGCGTGGCGAACCCCGGACAATCGACCCATCTGTTTCTCCTGTGGCCTCGCCGGCCACGTCGCTCGCCATTGTCCCCTTGTTCCTCCAACATTCGACGCCGTGGGCATGCCAGTTGCGTCGTCGTCCCGGTCGCCACCGGAGTATGCCCGTAATGATCAACGACCCAACGACACCCACCGGTCACCGTCCCTTCGACGACGCTCCCTGTCACCTATGCGTCGCCGACCCGCTGCGCAAGAGGGAAACTGATCGCTGCAGTTCCGGAGGCAAGAACTGCATGCAAAGCGAACTGCCCAAGGCCTCCGTCTTTTTCGCCACAAAACGTTATCGACGTCAATGTTGAAGGGACCACGGCCCAAGCGCTAATTGATACCGGAGCCGCCGTTTCCGTAATCTGCGAGAGCCTCTGCCTCCAGTTAAAAAAAGTGACCACGTCGCTCTCAGGACTCATGCTCCACACTGCGAACTCGCAGTTCATAGCACCTTCAGCCGTGTGCACCGCGCGCGTTAATATTCAAGGAGAACTTTACGTCATTGAGTTTTTCGTGCTGCCGTCCTGCTCTCACGACGTTATCCTCGGCTGGGACTTCCTTTCGCGTAATCGCGCCATCATAGATTGCGCCCGAGCAGAAACCGCCCTTACGCCGCTGCAATCTTCTGTTTCGGGGCCTACCATATCTGACGCATGTAAACATGTCATTGCTGCCGACACTGACGTAGCCTCAGACACGTCCACCCTTGTCGCCTTGACTTGTCCGGCCGCTCCTGACGGCGCTGTCCTGTTCACCCCGTAAGATGTCTTTCTCCGCCGCCACGCCCTACGACTGCCGTTTGCCGTACTCACCGTTGAATCCGATGCTACCATCATGCCGATTGCCAACTTGTGCACCTCGCCCGTTAGTCTACTTCGCGGGGAATGTTTGGGAAGCATACATGCCGTTGACCTGCTTCGCTTTCTGGAGTTCGCTGAAGCCCCACTTCACCACCAGCTGAATGCCATGGCAGCCCCTGTTGCGGCACCTCCGAAGTCAGACATTTTTCACCCTTCTGTGTCCCCGGATCTATCACAGGACCATCGACGCGAACTATTCGCCCTTCTCGAAAAGTACCGCTCATCCTTCGACTGCGGACCGCTCATCCTTCCGCTCATCCTTCGCCATAATCTGGGCTTTGACCAAGTTCCGTCCGTACCTTTATGGCCGCCCTTTCGAAGTAGTCACGGACAATCACGCTCTCTGTTGGCTCTCATCACTGAAAGATCCTTCAGGCCGCCTCGGTCGTTGGGCGCTTCGGCTGCAGGAATACGACATTCGTGTTGCGTACAGATCCGGCCGCAAGCACTCGGACGCTGATACGCTATTCCGCTCACCGTTACCGTCTGACACAGCTTCGCCGTCAGCCACGTAAGCTGTCTTTACGCCCCTTGACTTCGCAGACATGCCGTCGGAGCAACGCAAGGATGCGTGGATCTCCGAACTCGTCGACTTTCTGACTGGTTCATTAGTTCATCCAGCGTCAAAAACTCTCCGTCGTCAAGCCACGCATTTCGTACTCCGCGGCGGCCTCCTCTATCGGCGTAATTACGCACCTGACGGTCGGAGGTGGTTGCTAGTGATCCCGCGCCATGTGCGCACAGAAGTCTGCACTGCTTTTCACAACGACCTGCAAAGCGCTCACGCTGGCGCTCTGAAGACGTACAACCGCTTGCGTCAGCGATACTACTGGCGCGGCATGTACACGTTTGTGCGCAAGTACGTACGTGCTTGTACTGCTTGTCAGCAGCGTAAAGCTCCACCTCAACGCCCAGCCGATCCACTTCAGCCTCTACTTTGTCCGGGACGTCCATTCGACCGCGTCGGCATCGACTTATATGGCCCGCTTCCCACGACTTCCTCTGGGAATCAGTGGATCATTGTTGGCGTGGACCACCTCACCCGTTACGCAGAGACTGCAGCACTTCCAACGGCTACCGCAAGAGAGGTTGAGTTTTTTATCTTACGCAACTTTGTCGTTCGCCACGGTGCTCCCCGTGAACTTTTGAGCGACAGAGGGCGTGTTTTCCTGTCTGACGCTATTCAGGCCTTGCTCGTCCAGTGCAACATCGTTCATCGAATGACCACCGCATATCATCCGCAGACGAATGGCCTCACGGAACGATTTAATCGCACACTGGGTGATATGTTGACAATGTACACGGCATCAGACCAGACCAAGTGGGACACCGTCCTGCCGTTCGTCACGTACGCGTACAACACCGCAACGCACGCGACCACCGGTTTCTCACCTTTCTTTTATACGGACGCGAACAGTCCTGCACGCTGGACACTATGCTTCCATATACGCCGGGCTCGTCTGAATATACTGCGATTTCTGGCGTTGCCAGATACGCCGAAGATTGCAGACAATTAGCCCGTTCGCTGACCACCGAGGACCAAGGCCACCAAAGCTGCGGCACGACACCGACCGACCTCTCTCTACTTTCACGACTGGTGACCTCGTTTGGCTCTGGATCCCATCGAGCACTCCTGGCCTTTCCTCGAAATTACGTGCCCGATATCAGGGGCCCTACCGCATTCTTGCTCGCAGGTCTCCTGTAAATTATGAGGTTGAGCCTCTGACAGCATCCCACGATTTACGTCGTCGTGGTCGGGAAATCGTCCATGTAAGCCGCTTGAAGCCTTATTACGACCCCGCTATACTGACAACGCCTTAGGTCGCCAGGATGGCTCCGCTATTCACCAGGGGCCAATGTAGTGAACAGTACGTGACGACGACGAAGAGCGAAGAAAGCAAGCCACAGTGCGAGCGACAGCCACGCCGCCCGAGCTTGCGCTTGCCTGCATCTTAGCCCTTGACGTCCCTCGGCGTTCTAGCAGTTTGTACCTGAATAGATCACGTGACAGCAGAAATAAAAAATTACAGAGAGAATATCAACGAAAGAGATAAAAACATAGAAAGGAGGAGAAAGCAAGCATCACGTCGTCTAGCGACCAGATACCGCACCACGTGGCTAAGCTGCGCATCCGCAGTAGCTAAGCCACACCCACCGACGGAGACATCGCGCGCAACGCCCGCTCTATAGTGGCTCCATACTTCCGAGGAGGAAGCCGCGTATGTCGAAGGTAGACGTGTCGGTCGACGGGAAGTACGAGCGGCGACATGTTCGTGCTTCGCAGTGCCAAGCTTTGCGCCACTTAGTGCAAACTGCCCGCATTCGTGTGTGTGTGTGTGTGTGTGTGTGTGTGTGTGTGTGTGTGTGTGTGTGTGTGTGTGTGTGTGTGTGTGTGTGTGTGTGTGTGTGTGTGTGTGTGTGTGTGTGTGTGTGTGTGTGTGTGTGTGTGTGTGTTTCGGGGGGGTTCAACCCCCCCCCCCGCAATTTTTTAGTTTTGCTTGCGTATATAGGCATGCACACATACAAACGCACGCACGAACATACATAAAGTATGGTTGAACCCCCTTCCCCACCCGAAAAAAATTTCTGGCTACGCCCCTGGTCTTGAAAATATGATGACAGTTTTACATGTGCGACCTCAGCATTCAAACGAACACTTTAAAGCTGATTCTTTTTTCTAGCTTAAAACTAGAAAAAGTTAGCTGTCGCTTATAGTCATAAAAGAAAAGGTAACGTAGGAGTCGCAGTAAGAGTAGTTCCACTACAAGGAACAATCACTTGAGAGGTAATTAAAGATTAGTCACGTTTACTGAAGGAAGGAGTATTGCGAAGAACTCGCTTCTACTATAGGAAGGATAAGGAAAAGTAGGCATTCAATAAGAAAGAAACAAAGAATAAACAAACTAAGCAACTGATAACACAAAGAAAACATGGTCATATTTTGGCAGAGACTTTTCGAATGGAAAGAAAGGCAAGATGGTGAACCCGAATAGCAACCCTACCAAGGAATTTGAACTATGATCGGTTATGCAATAATATTATGCTCAGCTGCAAAGATTCAAATCCAAGAGTGATATCATTAAAACACAAGGTGCTAGCACTTAGCACCTGTCCGCAATGACATGCCCACGCCTGTGTACATAGCACTCTTTGTTCACTGGGCAGCTTCCTGCCTTGATTCCACTACTCATTTGCTCACAAAAGCTTGGAAGAAAAAAATTGGTGTAGAAAAATTCGGGTATGTCAAAATATTTTCATTCGCGATTTGGAAGGGTATCAACTTCGCGATAGACGTAAATGAATGATAAACTCAACTGTTTTTAAACTTCCAGCAACTCCTGGAACGTTCCTCAACAACACTGCGGCAAGTTTTCGTTTGTTCCACGAACTTCTTTCTGTATTTTCATGTGACTTGTGTAATATGCGTAACCACCACTCGGCGCAGGCCACGCCGGAATGACTGGGAAGTTTATCAATTGTTTCAGACTTCTCTGATTAGATTGCCTGCGCTACACGAGTAGTCAACTTTATACCGGAACTAACGCGAACACCAATAATAACGCTGGAGTCTTTGATCCTACATGTATAAAAGCCGGTGCGTCTCACCAACGATCGGATCACTGAAGATCAACGATTGTGCTCGACGCTATCGTGCACTCAGTGCGTCAATTCTTTTTCTGGACATAAATTTGCCCAATAAAGTGTTTCATCTTTTCCTGCTTGAGTACGTGTTCTTCTCCGTCACAGCCACGTGACAATATACTTCCAGTTCTGGGCCTAGCAGCGTCGGACAGGGCATTATCCCAGGTGTTTTTATATGTAGTTTTCTTAATGGACCGAATACTTCTCTATACGACATTTTGTCACAGATAACCGTATTATCATAAGCGAATAGCGATCATTTGAGGCATGAGAGATGTAACAGTCACTGTTCTACAGGCGATTCTCCGCGACACGCTTCATTTGTCAAGAACGAAGGTCCTCGCCACTTCGCTCTCAGCCAATCACAGCGATCAGCCATCAAGCATCCCGGCAATACTCGACCTCTTTGCTGCCATACATTATGTGCCGCCTGCATAGTGTTGTCGATGAGGGACTCAATCTTCGTTTCTGCGATGACAGCGCGCCCCGTCCTTGGGTTACTATCTTCCTGCATACTATTGAGCGTGTAGGACAGGCATCCGGAGCAACGCGGAAATTGGGTTGTGTTTCACCTTATGTGTTCTCTGCTCGCACGTCCTCATGTTTTGTTTAGTTGTGTGTGTGTGTGTGTGTGTGTGTGTGTGTGTGTGTGTGTGTGTGTGTGTGTGTGTGTGTGTGTGTGTGTGTGTGTGTGTGTGTGTGTGTGTGTGTGTGTGTGTGTGTGTGTGTGTGTGTGTGTGTTTTGTGTGCGCATGTCCATAGCTTTGTGGAGAATATAGGAAACAAACTGAGTACCGCTGTCTGAACAGGGGATGCCTACGTAAGTAGCGGTGGAAAAAGACGGACGGAGATAAGCTGTACAATATTTCTTCGTTATAACCGATATCACTGCGGCTCTCGTGTTTTCGATTTCGTTATAAAAGGAATAAATGTCACTGAAATGAAGATGAACAACCAAAGTTCGTATTTTTTTAGGTATATCAGTGTTCGTAACAGGGAGTTCCAACTGTAAAAGGATAACAAGTGGGCGAACAACGTCGCTCTTTGTCATGCTTCCTCGGCGATTTTCCTAAATAGCTGGACCCATGCTTTAATCGCAACATGAAACATCGCCACCTAAAAAAGAGAAATAGCTTTTGCCTCATGAGTGCTAAGAAACAGTTGATGCTCACAACTACTTATTTCTCTTCAAACAAGCCGTAGGTGCTGCACAGTGCTCTCTATCGCCGCTCGTAGGGGATATCAGTTGAATATATTGTCACGTGGTCGTGACGTCATTGAAGGCAGCAGTTAGGGCGTCCGAGATGAAACTCTATTTGGCCGTACTTGTGGCCGGGAAACTGAAAGTCAAACTACAGTAATACACTGATACACAGCGTACACCGATAGCGGCGAATAGAGCGTCGACCATCGAAAAACTGCTCATGGTTGGGACGCGCCGATTTTTATACATCAGGCATCGAACTTTCGAGTCTTATCGCTGGTGGTCGCGCAAGCTCTGGAATAATCTAGGCTGTTCGCGGCCTGCGCGCAAGCTTAACAAAATGATCTATTACAATCGCGAAGCTTCTCGAACGCTGCCACGCGGTCAGCGTCGAGCGTTGCTAACCGTCATTGCGGGTCAAACCCGAATACATCAAAATAAAACAAGCGGGCGTGGCAATATGGCAGTGCAATAGCGTCAGAGCGAACACTTCTTCTAGTGTTGAGTGTACTTACAGAGCTCACAGGCTCATATTTATCAATAGTTGCTATTTATCAATAGGAACAGGAAGGTAGTGAATGGCGGGCAGCATGTTTCGCGTTTCCTACTGGTAATCATTGGGTCTGTCGTGAGCAGTATACGAAATTGAAGTAAAGGTTGTGTTTCTGTTTCGAATTTCATTGCATGCGATGCACAATTATTTTATCATTTACAAAATTGTCCATAATGCACGGGTGAAGGATAAGGACACAGCTAAAGCGAAAGCCGCTACAGCGAATTTCATACATAAAAAGATATTTGGCGAAGCTTGGAGTAACCCGCGCAAGTTGCTTCTAGGCCTTAGCTAGGTGATGAGGGTTCTTTGTAGGTTGCTTTTGGGTCGTTGCTAGGCTTTAGCTATGTGATGCTAGGTTGTTTATACGTTGGTTCTCAACGCAGACGTTGGAGTTAAACCACAGACAGTCACAGACAAGACACAGATGTCCAAACTCGAGAGACATAACTGGCGCTGAAACTAAGCGTTCGCACCTCTCATAGACCTACGGGCACGTCGTCGTCGGCATATGCCTTCCATCGCTTCGGGGTCTTCTCGCAGCCGACGTTGTCTTTCTCCTTTTCCGTTCCCTAGTGTTGGGCTAACTGTTGCTTTCTTCCTTCATACTTCCTGCCTTTCTGCATACTTCCGTTGCCCCTAGGAACAGTGGCGGCGCAGTGAAGCGGACTTACGGGCCCGCGCCCAGGCACGCCGCGAACGCTCAACATAAATTTTTGTTTCTCGCCAAAAACAAAAAACACTCCGATGAAACTTTCGCAAATAAATCTCCTTTGTTTACTCTTCTCAACGAGACCAAGCGTGCATTTTTACTTGGACTGCGTCACCACTCTACATGTGCCTGAACGTGCAGCATTTCACACATTCTTCAATGTTTGCGCCCCTTGCACTTCGAAACTACGCGGTCATTGACTTCAATACTTTTTTGACACGCTTACTGCCAACTATCCAGCCATGTGATATAGTCCTATTTTGTCTGTAATATTCTTAGAATTAAAAAAAATAATCAATATGGGCGCAGAATTGCAGCATTGCTTCACCACAAAGCACATCGTGAGACAAGTAGTGGTCGTCGAAGGGTGATTATAAGATAGTGCCATTCCATTTCAAGTAAACAGCAGATATTTAAGGCGTTCCGTAAAGTATTGTATTTTTTAGAGTATTTTTTCGCAACCTATCTTTCACCCACTACGGCAAAATTCAAATCACTGTAACAGAAGAGAAATTTTTTTTTCCAAAAAATACTTTCCGAGGGCAAATAGTGCACTGATATGAACGTCCACAATTTTTTACAATACAATTGGAGAGGGTCGAGTGCAATGTCTGGGACGTTTGGCGTGGAATGACCCTGCAACTATTTCCTAAGTAATCATGAAATGGCTTCACTAAAAGAGCTTATTGCCTCACGAATCGACTGCCAGAAAATTTTAGAATGCGTGAAGTGAGTGGAGTTAGAGAGATTTGTCGCACATTTTAATAGCTTTCTCTCTTTTTTCGTCCTGACGAGCACGCTGGAACCTAAGCAGGGGAAAGAAGAAATGTCACGCGCGCGTCATGACCTTGGGCACGTTTAAAGACGATAGTCTTTCTTGGAGATATTTAACGCAGAAATTTTGGTCTGTCTGTCTGTCACCCTATTCAGCCACCCTGCCAAAGTATAACCACTTGCGGAACGCCCAGCCATCTTGAACTGGCGCCGCCGTTCATACTTGTGAGCATTGTCGATCAAAAAGCAAATGTTACGCATATCTGAGGCGCAACATCAATACATCAGTATTAGGTGGCGTGTTCCTTTACTCGAAAATACATAGATACGTAATTGTAAAGACCCTAGTGTTTCTTAGTCTGCGTGGAAAATGCTAGTGTTTTTTTGGGCTGCGCTGCAAATGCGACGCTATAAGCCAGATGCTGCGATTCAACATAGAGGAGGAGGAGGACTCATGTAGTACGGCCGGCGGACGACTATCGTCTTTCTACGACATTCGCAGCGAAGCGCGCAGATAGGAGGCCAATTTTTTTTTCTTCTTTTTCTTTGAACGCGTGGCTTAATTTCAGTGTGATCGTGAGCAGGCGCGAGGGCACGTGGCGGCATCCCGCGGCGGCCACGGTAACTATGCAGCTAACGATGCTCAGATCAGCCAATGGCCGTGAATCTGGGTATATGGCGCCGTCATTTGAGTATACAGCATCATTTGTAGAAAGAAGAGGGAACGATTTCTAGCTGACTTTGAGAAATAATTGTAAATTCTAGGCCGCGTGCTGCGCTATAATGATTGGCTCGCGTGTTCTCAAAAGCCTCAACTACCGATCGGCAGCGCTTTCTCACCATGCTAAAGCAATGTTGCAGGGCCCCTCTAATAATTTCGGAGGCACAAAATGGAATCAGCGCGCGGATGGCAGAGTGCGCTGTAGATTATTAGGAGAGGCCTCTGACCTGCAGTGGACATAAAACGGGATGATGGTGATGGTGACGACGATGATTATGAGCAGCTGATACCGCAAGTCTGAGCAGTTCCCCGCTGCCTGCTCTTTGAGCATCCGCAAAACTGTCCCTGTAACGCAGGAAGCAACCCTCACTGACGCATGCACCTTCCGTTCCTCGGAGAGATGTGCACTCTTAGGGTGAACCACGATTACTTCTCCAGAGGAGTGGCTTGCTGGGCAAGTTGGTTCAGCATCTTAGTAAACTTTAGCGCAAAGTGTCGTCACTTGGCGTAACGCAGGCAAAACACCGTATAGAATAGCCATCTATAGCATAGCCATGCATCGCAAGAGGATAGGAAATGGAATTAAGGCTCAGGAGGAAGAAAAGGAGGAAGAGAGCGGGAGGAGGTAGGGTATATGCTGTCATCTAATGTCACCGCTTGGCGTCACGCGCACAAAAGCATGTATAGCATAGCCATGAATAGCGAGAGGGCATGAAAGGGAAGTGAGGGTGATGAGGAGTGATGTGAGGGTGAGAAGGATGGAAAGGAGGAAGGGAGAGAGTAAAGCATAGCATAGCAATGTATGACGTTAGGCCGGCAGAACCATGTAAAGAGGGAAAATCTAGACGCCCAAAACACCGCAAGTAGAACGATGAAGCACAGGGAAAGAGCGTCACTCTCAGCTTCATATATATTTTCTGCGTTTCTTCTGAGAATAAACCAGTTGCGAGTGACGCTCTTTCCCGGTGCTTCTTCGTTCTTCTTGCGGTGTTTTAGGCGTCTAGATTTTCCCTCATTGTCATGAACCAACTAGCCCAGCAACAAGGACTTCTAAGAACCATGTAAAGCGTAGCCATGTATAGCAAGGCGGCGGGAAAGGAAAGTGAGGATGAGGAGGAGGGAAAGGAGGAGGGCAGAGGGTAAATCATTGCACAGTTATGTATGTCGTTGGGCAGGCAGAACCATGTATACCGTAGCCCTGTATAGCAAGTGCTGCAGATTGGGCAAGTTGGTGCATTATAATATCGTATTGGTATAGCGCAGCTCAGCTTGAGCATGAAGAAAAGAGGCAACAGCGAAGAAGGCAACACAGACAACAGGTTGCCTGTGTTTCATTCTTCGCTGTTGCCTCTTTTCTTCATGCTCAAACTGAGCTGCGCTATACCAATACGATACTGTGTAGCAAGGTTGTAGGAAAGGGAAGTGAGGAGGAGTGATGTGAAGGTCGTGGAGATAGGTTTTGCACGAAGCTTACCCTACGAGGCGACCGGGAAGGGACGCGACGTTTTCCACTGCCGCAGCGAACAAAGACGCTACGGTCGGGTTCGTCGACTCTCCGTCACGGCGCGGAAAAGGCACTCGAGGCAGGTTGTCAACAAACACGAGTTTATTAACCAAAGATGCAGCACAGTACGACAGTCACGGGCTTGTAGGCCGTAAAGGGAACTCCGCAAGACCGATCGAGTGCGCTTGCCAGCGGCGCTACGACCATCACAGAAAGGGCAGCAGTCGAGCACACGAACGAGAAGCCGCCTGCCAGAGCAGCGCGTCAACCTCTCGTGCAGGCCTGAGAGCATCTGACGTGGGCAAGCCCGCACCAGACAGAAGCGAGCTCATGGGGAAGGGGGTTGTCACTGGTGGCTAATGAGGACAGGCGTTGCGCAATGACGTAGGCTAGCAGCAGGTCCGGACGCGTGGCTCATGCGAGAAAGACCAACGCATGGCTCGTACCAAGCAAAACGGCCTGGCGCGTAGCCACTGTAGCCATGTGGCCGAATGACGGCGCTTCCCGGCGCTCGAGCCGCGCGGGGCCAGCGCACGCGCTAGTTGGGGAACGAGGCGCCAAAGGCGAGGACGCGCTCGATTCCCACAAGGTGAGGAGGGTAGAAAAGAGGAAGGGAGAGGGTAAAGCATAACATAATAATGTATGGCATTGGGCAGGCAGAACCATTTATAGCAGTCATGTATAGCAAGGGGGCGTCGGGATAGAGAAGTGAGGGTGAGGAGGATAGAAAGGAGGAAAGAATAGTGTAAATCATAGCGTGGCCATGTACGGCGTCACGCAAGCAGAACCATCTCTAGCATAGCCGCGTATAGCAAGGATGAATAAATGGGTGTGAAGTTCAGGAGTAGAGAGAAGAGAAGGGGAGGGGATAACGCATAGCATAGCTTTGTATGGCGTTAGGTAGGCAGAGCCATATATAGCACAGCCACCTATAACGTAGCCATGTATGGTAAGGTGACGGGAAAGTGAAGTGAGGGGGCGGAGGAAGGGAGTATGCTGTCATCATATGCTATCATCTCATGTCGTAGCCTGGCGTCACGGAGTCAAAACCATGTATCATATAGCGAATCATAGCAAATGGTGGGAAAGGGGAGTGAAGGTGAGGAGGAGGGCAATGAGGAAGAGAGAGGGTAAAGCATAGCACAGCTGATCACAGCCAAAGTGCAATGAGGGTGAGGAGGAGTGATGTGAGTGAGAAGAGGAGGAAAGGGGGAGGGAGAGGGCGCCACTGCATCACAAGTGAAGCTTTCCTTTCCCGCCATGGAGGCCTAGCAGGCTGCCGGTGACGCTCACAGGCTTCCTACAGCTTTCACGTTGAGTGCAACGGCATAAATCTTTCAGTGCGAATATACTGGCCGCTCTCGAGCTGGCATATCGCTAACTTAAATTCGTCTATCCTTGTCGAAACAGCTGTCATATAACGGAGGGAGCCGAAGTCCCCTTCTTTTCTTAAACGTGTTTTTTTTTTACTTCGACCTAGTTCTCACACTCTAGATTGTTTTGTCTTGCTCTGCTACATGACCATGGTCTTAATTCATCCTGACACCCTTCTCCCATCCCCATTCTTACTGATACGGCTGTGCTGTCACTTTATTTCTTTGCATAGACCAGGCCCGTAGCCAGAAATTTTTTTCGGGTAGGTGGGGGGGGGGGGGGGGGCACTTGCTGAAAACCTTGACTATATATTTGAGAAAACATATATTCATCATTTAATTCTGGCAAAAACACGTACTTCACCGAAATTGCGTGGGGAAGGGGGGTCGGGCCCCTAGGCTCCTCCCCCCCCCCCCTATGGCTACGGGCCTGGCATAGACGCATTGCGCCTTTGTGCACAGGAGAGCCCATAAGCACATGTCTGCAGCATGACTACATTTGTTAAAGCTCGGCGTTGCATAAGCATGTGAGCGCTTTCTGTCACGTTGAAATACTCGCGCACGCTTCGTAATTCGTTAAAAACGAGGGCTTTTGGGGAGGTTGTTTATTGTTGTACTGCTGTGAGAACCGTGAGGACAGATCCATTGAGCTTGCTTATTTATGTCACTGGTGGTACAAATATAACGTAGACAGTACTAACCGCAAAGCTCTGCGGTGTGTTGCATGAGCTCTTTCTCGGTGTATTCCTGTAGTGTGCTTCCTGCATAAGCGAATAACGGGGGGCGTTGCAGAAGGGAGCCCTTTACAGACAGGGACGGCTAGTCCATGAGACAGTACTTATGTTATGGCAAGAGAACAGAAAATGGTAACTATTGATCCACTCTTATCTCTGCTCGTGTGTGAGCTCAATCCGGAAGTCATTAGTTAACGTGTGGTTAAGGCGAAGCACTGCGTTTGAGATAGCGATGCCTCGCCTGCTGCGCTGCATCTTACCTAGCATTTCCTGCTAGTCCTTTTCTGTTCATTCTTTTTGTAGGCTTGTTCGAATTCTTTAGACCATCAACTTTCCGTTGTCAGTGCTAGGCCTATTGATTGCTCACGCCTGGACTAATCTTTTCGCACACAACCATTTAACGCTGTCCATACTTATCTTCAGAGTGTGATAATTAAACTTTAAGTCGTGTTAATGCGAGCCAGTCATATCGATTGCTGCGTAACCGAGAACCTACACGAACACGTAATTGTTTGCCTAGTATCTATTTGTCGCTGTTAATATGGTTAATAATGCACAACTGAGAATTCCAGCACAAAAACGTAGTGCGAAATAGAAGACAGAAAAAGAAACATGGCGAGCCAGAGTTCTAAAAGTCTGAAAGGGCTAGAAAATTGCCTATATTACAGCCGCTTTAAGAAAGTGTAAAACCAGCGCTCGTCATCCAGAGGGACAAAATCACAGTGCCAGAGGCAGCATTCGCAAAGCTTTTCGTTCTTAAGAACTCAGTAATTGGTTGGCAACCTCAGTTAACAGTATACTTTAAAAACAGGTCCTGCGCAATGTGCTAGTTATATGCAGGAAACCAGATGTTTCGTGCTGGTGTCCTGGCTATCGTCACTAATGCCTCCACTGCGGACATCGCATGTCGCTGCGCCACTTTTTCCGTGTGAAGATATGTGGCCGTAATGACTACAACACCGAGACTGCGAAGCTCTGCTTCCGCGTGCACCTGGGAGCCATAATGAAGCTCGCGATTGCCGCAGCGCGGCGCTGCAGGGGAGGCTAAGAACAAAAAAAAAGTGGGAATAGTTCGAGTGTGCTCGGTGCAAACTTCCTCCACCATGCTGCTTTTTCTCAGAGCCTTCGCCCGGAAGAGAAAGACAAGGAAAATAAGAAGACCACAGCCTTGCCAGAAGAGAAGCGATATAACCTCGCTTAGGAGTCACGTATCGAGGATCCTCTACTGCTTCTTCAGCTCTGGAACCATGCGGGCTTGATAAACAACCGACCCTGCTCACGCTCCTGCGAACTCGTATAGAGAGAAGTGCAAAAGACTGGCCAGAAAAACAGAGTTGGGAAGCCTCCTCACTGTCGCTTCTATATATAATAGAAAACTGCGGACCGATGCCGAGTCCCTGTAGTTGAAAATGGAATCTTCTTCATCCGTCTCATGGGCACTTCCGTCTTTTACTATCCAGAGTGTTCAGTACCGGATAAAAGAATTGGTACATTATGGAATTTTATTAAAAAAGAGTTTGCTTGTGTATTCCCAGCTACTCCTGCAAGGATTGAAAAAAAATTAGCTGCGATAACACCGTTGCATCTCCCTTTTACGTCTTCCTTGTCCTGAGAATTCAGTATGAAACTCTTCGTTTGAGTGTGTCATCTTTCTTCTTAGTCTCCTTTACTTTGCCTCCGCAGCGAAAGCGTAAAACACGTTATCGTGCAATGTGAAGTCGCAGTTTTAACACGAAAGTGTTTCATACCGTGGTCCGCCACGGCTCCACTGACGTATTTCCGTCACGGTAATGACGTAAAATATTCACTAACAAATGGCAAAGAAAAAAAAACTACAAATTGGGGGACCCTTAAGATTCGCCTTTAAGAGTTGAACGCAATAGCGAAATCCGGCTCCTAGTGCGCACTTCAACCACTAAGTGCATACTTATTAATGTCTATTGTTACACACACACGCACACAGACGCGCACGCGCGAATGATACAGGTTTTTGATCTAAAGCAAGAGTCGCATGGCCTCCAAGATACACGCCGCGCGTTTGCAATCTCGGAGGCCATGAAGAGTCTCACAATGCCTCACAGATGGCAGCACATTATTTAGCGTTTGCTGTTTGCTTGATCAACGCCTCCCCTGGAAAGTCGGCGTTGGCTTGATATGTTTTCCGCTAGATGGACACAATTGTCCATTTTTGGAGCTGTTTGAAAGTTGGTGTATGTTTTTAGCGGCGATGGCTGCACTATCCCGGCCTTTTTCGACGTAGTTTGATGGCCTCCCAAGTGCGCCTACAAATCGCCGAATGGGCTCGTTTTCGTCGTGACACCTGTCGACAAAATGCGTTAAGGAGACTCCTTCCACTACATGACATTTATGCAGTGTTTTTTTTTTCATAGCAGCTACAGATAACTTCGTGGCTTTGTGGTAGGACACCTGCTTGCCACGGGAATTGCCCGGGTTCGATTCTCAATGGGACCGAACATTTCATTCTTTATTTTATTTGCCTCTTTCTCAATTTTTCGCTCACGGACGATTTTTCGCTCACAACCAACAGTGCCGAAACCGACGCTGACAGCGGAATTTCTGCGACACGAACTCTCTAATGCTATCGCGTTAAAATAAAAAGTTCCGTTGCTGGGAGTCGAGCCTACGACCTCTCGCTCCGCAGCGCGGTGCGCGAAACCATTCGGCCACAGAGCGTATGTTTTTCGGCTTACTAACGCCAAGCTATTTATATACACCATTTACCGTTCGCGGTACTCGGAGCTGGGTGGCTTCAGCGTGTTCTTGTTATCACTAGCGAGATGGCGCAAAGAGCGCGTAGGGCGTAAGTAGGGCGCGCTTTAAAGGTCGTCGCCCCGCGCGTCGTGTTGCGAGCATTGCGAGCGCGCTTCTACAGGGGGTGTCTCTCGTGCGCGCGCGCTTATCTCGTAATGGGGGCGGTTTGTATGTCTTGTCCTTTCACTGCAAGTTTCCGTTGACATTGCAGAGAGCACGAAAGTCACTTCGCTCGCTGCAGCGGCCGCGTTTCCGAAACGCTGATCACGCGCAAAGAAGTAACAATTGTAACAGTTGTTAGTTCGCGCTCGTCCAGTCTATGTTCTTTTCGTGCGTCCTTTCTGTTTTAGAGCGCGCTGCAAGTTTCGAGCTGCTCGCTGTTCTTCGCGTGACATTATATTTTGTTGCTATAGCATTCATTCCTTCGCCCATGTGGCGAAACAATGCACATTAAACTCTCAACTGCCCCTGTGAAGACATGCTTCACATTCGTGTTATACCGATTCCTATGAGAGGGAGATCAGCCATGTTTTTTATGTAAATGCTCAGTTCGCTTCGGCTTTTCAGCGTCTCAAATCACATGCTTTTCGTTTGCAATATACCATCTCCTGCGTCACCTAAAATTTACCAGCTATGTTAGAATGTGGAAGGCTGCATCTCCGCTTGACTTTATTCATGACGCTTTTCGACTGCCTATGGGAAATAATTTTGTAGCTACCACCAGCTTACGAAATGGAGTTTGAGTATTACTAATAAAACGAAAGCCTTAGATGCTTCAGCAAACATCAAAATTGACCGTCAGTGTCCCACGTCGTCGGCGTCAATACGAATAATACAAAAAAATCGTCATCACGTGAGCACGTCACCAGATGACGTCATAATGACGCCACACATCGCAATATATTTTGACCGCACTATGGCATTATATGATGAAGTCATCGCGTGACATCGTCGTTTGGTGAAAGATGGGCCGATCACGGAGGCAACTGCAAAACCAGGAGAGGTGCTTCTTCCAACGCCTCCGATCCTGGAGGCAGTGAAGAACCACGTTAGCTGCAGAAAGCTGTGATCTGCGAAAGCATAGGCGAGAATTTTGAAGCTGCTTTAGTTCACATCAAACATGGCTATGACTTTCACTGTTTTCAACTCTTACCAAAATTGGCAACATTTTTCTTAAAATTGCCTTGCTTTCTGCTCATTTTTAAACATGAACTTTTGGGCTAGTTGGTTCATATTCGCAGTAAAACAGCGCGGGCGAAAACAACACACCAGAGGAGGAGAAGGGCACGTAACACAAGGCGCAACTACATTTTTCAAATTGAGGACTAATAAGGTTTGTCCGTAAATAAGGTTCCCAGGGAGCTGAACGCGGGATCCGGCGACACTGCCGTGTAGCTTGGTTCCCCCTGTCGTAGTCACCGCCCAGGCTAGCTCGCTGCGACGCTCAGTCTTGGCTTGGCAGCCGTTCGACATGGAGCTCCCAGTCGCTTTTAACGCCAGGTGCGAATCACGCTCTGTGACTCGTTTTCTTTTGTAGCGTTAGCTACACTTGCCTAGCCGGAGCCGATTTCGTGTGGATCCTCATGAGCCGTGCAGCGCATGCTCGAGGATCAGTGATGTCACACAGCTGGGTCACCGGAGCTGCCATCTGACGCACTCTCCGACACCGCCACGCGCGGCTCGCCGCTGCTTGTCTGCGGGTTCAGGAGGAGTGACGTCGTAGCTGCGGCAGACAAACTGGCGCCGCTGGCGCCGGCGCGCGCGCAGATTCCGCCACGACCGCGCGCGACTCGCCGCCGACGGCCTGCGCTTTCCAGAGTGACGTCGTAGCCTTGGCAGACGTATTGGCGCCAGCGCGCACGCAGCTATTCGCCTTCGTTGTGCAGTCGCCGCATGACAATGTGCGGGAGCCGCTAGCGCCTCTGACTGGTGTTTGCATGTGGGTAACGCCATGGAGAAGGAGAGCGCAAATGCTGCTCAAGGGCGCAGAAGAGCCGAGAAGCTTATCTCATCGGATCCCGAAGTAGTTACCTGGCAATTAGCGGTTCAGCGTACGAATAATGAACAGAAGAAGGCTAATAATCCTAGACAATCTGGAAAGCTAAGAATAATCAGCTGAACCTTTGCTAACGCTACGTATATAACGGCATAGCCGAACTAAGCCACTGCAAAATTTTTTTGTTCTTTGTTCAAAAAAACTGCGCGGCGGACATGCATTCCGAACTGCGGGAATACTACGGACGAAAGTGTGTAAGCACACAGCACTTGAGCAAATGGTGCCGAGAATTCAAACACGGATGTACAGACGTCCATGAGGAACAGCGTTCTGAACGGCCATCGGTTTCAGACGAAACGATTGCGAAAGTGGAAGGAACAGTGCTGAAAGACCGAAGCATAACGTTTCGGGAGTTCTACGAGATGATGCTTGATGTCCGCAAGATCTACAGAGACAAAATTTTCCGAGACCATTCAAGGTGTGGCAAGGTTTGTGCAAGGTGTGTTAACAAAATGCGTACGGAAGATAACGAACAGCAACGTGTTGAAGCGACCCGCGAATTTCTTCAGGCCTACGAACCAATAGAAAGGAATTTTTGGACTCTACTGTCACTGGGGACGAGGAATGGGTCCACTACAAGACACCGGAAGGGAAGCAACAATGCCATCAGTGCAAACAGCCACAGTACCTAAATCCGCGGAAGTTCAAACACTGTCTGTTGGCAAAGTGATGACGAGCGTCTTTTGGGACAGGAAGGGGTTATCGTTGTTCGAATTCATGCCTGTCGGTGCAACAATCAATGCGGACCGCTGCTGTGAGACGCTGAAGAAGCTTTGCGGCACGATTCGAAAGAAGATGAGAGGCATGCTCGCGAAGGGAATGCGTTCGCATCAGGACAACACTCGTCCTCACATCGCCCGTGTAACGAACGATCACATCAACAACTTTGCATAGGATGAGGTCACACACCCGTCCTACAGCCCAGACATATTCCCAAGTGACTATGATCTCTTCCCTGAACAGAAAAAAACGGAAAGACACCTGGTTAGAACGCATTTAAGAACGAGAGACGAGCTGAAAGAAGAGGTTTTGAGCTACATTCGCGGCGCGGTGGGAGAGTTCTACGATTCGGGCATAAATAAAATGGTAAACCGCACGCAAATATGCACGCATCTCAAGGACGATAATGTAGACAAATAGGGGAAGGTCTAAGCTTTCCAAAAATGTATTATTCAATGCCAGCAACCATGTTTCTCATTGTGAAAAATCACTGGGAACCCTAGTTTACGGACTACCCTCGTATAATATGCAGAAATGAGGGATCCTAACGTTTTCATGGTGTGGCATTGTCACAGGAAAATGAGAGGCGCGCGGTTAGCACGATTCTAAATAATTTTATTCAAGAGGACATGGGGATCAGTTTTCAAGCATTTCTTATTAACAGTAGAGCTGTTTAAGGCAGCATTTATAACGTGAGCTGCTAACAGAAATTATCATCATCATGAACCGGCACGCGCTCTCTTCTTCCTCTTCTTCGTCGCCTGCTTCGCGCTCATAACACGTGCGCCGACATCAGGGGCGTAGCCAGGGGGAAGGGGGGTTGGGGGCTTCAACCCCTCCCCCCCCCCCCAGAATTTTTTTAGCTTTGCTGGCGTATATACCCGATGGGCCACAAAAATCCAGTGGACATCCGAATAATAGCAGAACGTCCACGTCCAGCCACGGTTATCCCCAGGATGACCTAGCGCCGTTGCCTTTCGGTTGTTCTATAACGTCAGTTTTATTTGCTGTCTTGAGCGTCCTAAGGATATATACAGTGGGTTTCATTTCGACGTCATAATTTGGACAAGAGCGGGACATCCATGGCTCATTATGTTTGTATTGTTATTAACATTGCCTGAACTGCGTGTTTGGTTCAAGAGACTTATCTGCTGGGAACACCGCATCAATGCCTCTATTGTGAATTCACTAAATTTTTCGTGGCGAAATTGCCCGCTTCCGCAAGCAAAAACAAGACCACGCCCACAGTTTAAGCGCCTCATCGCTACAGAAATGAAAAATGTGAATTTCAAGCTGCTGAAGCACCGTTAAATCGTGGACTTTGCTTAATACCTAAAGCAACGTTTCTTTGTTTCGTGACTAAATCGCAGCGTGACGGCCAGGAATGCATGATCCGAAACAATGACGAATTCGACATCACACGATTTAACAACGGAACTATATTTTACACCATCACCGTGTACGCATACAGATGTCCGCAACAGCAGCTACAAAAGGACTGGAGTGTGTGTGAGATCGTAATACTAAGGACCCTAGATTCCATTGTAGTACGTACATTTATCGCAAATCGATCAAAGCTTTTGCTTTGATTGATCCAAAGCTTAAACCGCAGCGGTGGCTACACGGTAGAGCGTCCGCTTCCAATGCGGTAGGTACCGGTTTCGATTCCCAGTGCCGCCCGGAAACCCACCGGCTTTTCTCAAAGGGTACAGAAGTACACCGACCTCTCACTCGGTTGATCTTAAGTATTCATCTCGAAAGGTGACCCGACAAGGCCTTTTGGCGCGCCTTAACCCACCACAGCCTTGGTGAAGTAGTCGAGCAACAACCGCTGCTGTGGGAGGCAGAATATCGCTGCCGCCGGGGACCTACCGGTGAAATACGCACAAGCTCACTTTTAAGGACGATAGTCTTTCTTGGGGAACCTAAACGCAGAAATTTTGGTCTGTCTTTCTGTCTGTCTGTCTTTCTGTTTGTCGGCACGTCACCCGAATCAGCCAACCGGCCAAAGTTGAACCACTTGCTTACCGCCCACCCATCTTGAACTGGTACGGCTGTTCATACTTGTGAACGTTGTCGATCAAAAAGTAAATATTACGCATATCTGAGGCGTAGCATCATTAGGTAAGTATTAGGTGGTGTGTTCCTTTAATAGAAAATACATAGATACGCACTTTTAAAGACCTTGATGGTATGCATTTAACGTTGAGACAGTAACGCGTTTATTAAAAGATTGCCACAGCTGAAGCGATCAGCGGTACAAGCCGAGCAAGCGCGAGCGCCAACAACAACCGTCTTCGTCTTCTTCTTTCGCAGGCGTTCTTGTCTGCGCCCTACCATGTTACAGATCACTCCCCCGCGGAAAAGGAGCCATCCTGGCGACCTAAGGAACAGGTACAACTGGTGAGTCATAATGCGGCTTCAGTCGATCGACGTGAACAGTATCGCGGCCGCGACGACGGCGGTCCGTAGATGATTGAACAGTCTCAATCATATAGTTAACTGGGGATGCTTGACGTATAGACGTTGTAGGGGCCTTCGTACTTAGGCAGTAGCTTTGTGGAAATGCCAGGAGCGGAGGAGGGAACGCGAAGCCACACCAACGTTCCAGGCGAATACGACTGAGGAGGCAGGTTTTCGTCGTGACGGCCCTTCTGGCCCTACTCGCCCTACAATGTTACAACCCTAGTTTCTTAAGCTGCGCTGAAAATGCGACTGCGCAGAAACTGGTCTTCCCCCGTGCCCTCTGCACAAGCTCATGTTGTGTTTCGGTTTCGGTTCAGTATTGCATTGTACGAATGACAGGGGGCGCCGCTCTGGCATTCCTGTTTTACCCAGGCGACGTGTAAGTAAGAGAGTTTGTGGAGAGTACTCGTTGAGTGCGGACGTTTCTTCTTCTTCCGCGCATCGCGCCAAACAGCGTGTTCGGGCTGGCCGGCATCCCCACCGGTCGCGTTGGTCACCCCCGGTCTTCGCCTGCCGCTGCGCCGGGACTACCAGCCCGCAACACAGCACTCATGTTTCCCGACGCATTGCCAGATGGCGTCCATATCTCACGCAGCGCCTCTTCTATCGTCTTTAGACGACATTTGCAGCGAAGCACGCAGATACGCGGCCAATTTTTTTAATGCATGTCCAATGGACGTCCCTTAATTTCAATAACTATATTCGCAATGATTCCGATGCACGTACTGAAAGGGCGAACTGCATGCACGTCTTGTGTCTGAATGTACGGTTCCGGAACCCATCGGACGACCGACGGATTGGCAATTTTCTTGGGCATAAGGGTCCTCGTCCATCGCGCAACCGGCGGATTTTTGAGGATCTCCGTCGGACATCCGTACTTCCAAGACTGGCATACCAGTGGATGTCCATCGGGCTATCGGTGCCCATTGGGATATGCACGCGCACATACAAACGCACGCACGAACATATATAAAGTACGGTTGAACCCCCCCCCCCCTCAGAAAAAAACTTCTACGCGGGATGCAATAACTCTAGTGGGCGAGACAACGAGTACAGAGAGAGTGAAACAAAGAAAGAAAGAAAGCGAGAAACAAAGAAAGACAAATACAGATAGCGAAAGAGATAAATTCTAGCGGAAAAAGTTTCTTCGCGAGACGAGATTGGAACGCGCGTATCCACGACCCGAGGGCGAGCGTCTTAACCACCCGGCTCTCCAGGCACGCTAGCAGAGCGCAGCATTGCTTCGTATAACATAATATGGCAAGGGAGTGGGAAAGGGAAGGGATGGTGACGAGGACATTAGTGAGGGCGAGGAAGAGGGAAAGTAGGAGTGGAGGGAGCAAAGCAAAGCCTAGAAAGACTGAGAAATATATAGATAGAGAGAATGAAACGCAGAAAGAGAAAGAAGGAAAAAGAGCAAATCAAAAGAGAAAAATAAAAAAACAAGAAAAAGTGATAGAAAGGAAGGGGAAGCGAGAAACATAGAAAGGGCGAGAAAGAAAAATAAGAAAGCTAGAATGACCGAGAGACAGAAAGAAATAGATAGAGAGAAAGAAATACATAAAAGTAAACAGAGACAAAAGAGACCTACACAATAAACAGAGAGAAGCGAGAAAAAACAACGAAATGGAGAAAGAAAAGAAACGAATATTTGCAAAACTTAGTGAAACAGCAACAGCCGGGATTTCCTCGGTGCCCATCAACCCCTCTGTCTCTTTAGCATTGCGCATGCAGTGCAATTGCTACGCAATTATTTTTTTCTCAAAATCCCGCAAAGTGTGGCTCCCGTAGCCGCTGTCTACATGTGTACAGTGCAAAGAGGATGTTGTACTGCATGTAAAAGATTGCGTTTTGCCATAGACAGCGACATGCTTCAGCGTAACGCACAGTAAACGAGTAAACGCAAATCCAAAACACTCTGTCACAGCAGAAACGGAGAGTTTTTGATAAAGAAAACATAGCAACATATATTTTTGGATATTATCTGCTTCAACCAACTTCCTTCAAACGGACGCAGCGCCCTATACAAGTAATAAGATAGAATTCGTGCATGCCACAGCGCTTAAATACCATAGCGTACGCACAGTGACGTGCTGGCGGACCAAATCAGAACTGCCCAGAGGGCCGTGTGGCGGCAGAAAGGCTTGGCCTTTCTGTCCCGACGTGGGAGCAACCCGCATCACTCCGAGACTGAATCTTCAGGGCATCAATAAAGTTAATCATACCATACCATACGTTAAGGTGGCACATATGCTTCATCGTATAACCAGGTTACACAAAAGCCGCTGCCGTTTGACAAAAATTGCTTTCACCGTGCTTACGTTGGAAGAAAATGACAGCGAAATAAAAAGCCAGGTGAAATGTTGAGATACCAGCATCGTATACATATACTACGGGAGGTATTTGGGAGGACGGCGTCTAACGCGATCGAGCGTTGAACGTCGTGAATAGAAAATTGTGGTTGTTGCCACGGCACTTCCTAAGCGCCACGTTTCCTCCAGAAGAGCCGCAAATCCTAAATCCGTGGCGGGAATGCACCAGGCGGATCCAGTGGTGCAGTGCTTACAATTTCTATAGCATCGAATACTGTCGTATGTTTACGTGCCGATACGGGCGCATGCAAAGCTGAGAATAGGAGGCAGTCAGAATGGGTATTACCTTTTTTTCGACGAATGGCATTGTATTCTGTTCTACTAACTCCTTTGCTTCTCATGAAATGTCATCCATGAAAAGCAAGGATTTGAGTTCTCGCCTCAAGCTGTTCCTCACGCGCCTTTTTCACGAACGCGAACTATTTGAATATACTTTTGTTGTTGTAGTTGCCTTGATCTGTCATGAACAGCGTCAAAGAAAATCTCTCACAAAACACTTGTGCGCCGCGTGAGTGCGCTTGTCGCCTGCGTTCTCTGTGCCTGTTTGCACCAGGTGTCTCGCTACCGCATTCTGAAATGTCGTAAACAACCGGGACATCCGAACAGTGCCTCTAGTTATCCGTGAATTTGCTGTCTAGCACAAATAAATCCGAATTCTGGCATCACGCCCAACAATAAGGTACGCGTATGCGACGGTGGATAAGGGCATTCTATACCTGAAAATCCAGCAAGCATCCGCAGACGTGGGATCACACGTGCATACGAACAGATCGGGCTTTGCTGTTCCTTCTCTTATTACAAAGGATCTTGCGTGTCTAAGGTGAAGGCGGCCTTGAGCGAAAAGGCGGTTAACCGAGGAACACACGTTTACGGCGTTTTGTGAGCGCGAGAAGTGAACACCGCAGGCCAAATATATACCCCCACTACGACATCCCTGATAGACCACGTACTGTATAGCTTAGAGATACCCGCTTTTTGAATAATAACAATAATGGCAGTTTTTTTTTCACTAATACCAATAATGACATCAACCACATTATTGGTTTATGTGTTCGGTAAAACCGCGGCGCCGGGTCATTGGAAGACAACTATCACAAGCATCTTACAAAACCTGTGATTCGCACTGCTTCGCAGCGCTTCTAATGTTATGGAAGGCAGCATTCTATACTGGTTTTATTTACAGTTCGCGGCCCTGTGTACATGAAATACGGGGCCTTGTTTTTGACAAACCGTAAAAGTAAGCTGGACAGGCCTATTTTTGCAATAAGCCATCATGCATATCAAATACTTTCACCACATTTCATGAATGGATACGACGCTGAATTATTTGCGAGGAACTAGAAGAAGACTGATGAGCCCGCCGCATTTGTCTCTCCCGGGAAAATATTCTGTTGACATGGAGCGGGTAAGGGAACGCCATCGATTTCGCTACTATACTTTATCGGGACCTCGAACTTGAGGCTTCGTTTCCAGACATATTCTGCGACGTATTGCCTCCGCCTCGGGTGACGCGTGATGAACATCGAGCACAAAGCAAGAGCCTCTCACGACTTTTTCGCTCGTCGATACCCAGATGCTCTCATGCGGCTAGCCTGCCCTGTTCAGAATATGACAAACCAAATGGCTCTCATTATCCCTAAGCAAAACGCTATGCACTGAGATAACTTTGCCGCTCATCGCGCCATTTATCGGATACACGTGGAAGTTGCGAGGATCCGCGGATGGCGCGAAACGATGTTAATATCGCGTGAACGATGAGCTTTGGAGCGATAGCCTGCCAGCTCTTCTCCCTGTATGCTCACCCCCTTCTTCCAAGCACAGCGTAACGACTTCGAGGTAGTCGTTCCGTGCACTGCGTCTTTGTTTCTTGCATCTCGTTGGGAAAGATACGGGACTACCCTGCGGCGAATGGGGTTCTATACGCACGAGCTCGTGAAGGCTGTCTCCCTCCTAACTTGGTCCACTCCTCTTCTTCTTCAAAAAGAATCGTATTGCCGTTAGGCCGTCAACGCTGCTTCCTTGAGGGGAGATGGGTGGGTTGCCATGCGGAAGGTGCCCTCCGAGAACGTGTACCTATACCGTTCCGTTTATGACGACTTCCTGCTGTAGATGCTGTTACTCGCGAGCAGGAGCCTTGCCCATTCCCCGTATGTTATTTCTTTATTTGCTTTTTTACGTGGGTACTTATTTAGGGTGCCTTCAGAAACCGCCAATACGACTTTTCGGCAGTCGCTTCGAAGGAAGAAGCTGTAACACTGCGGCATAAAACTTGGTCATGTTCTAATCTTAGTACTCAGTAAATAAATGAATTTTTCGTTTTTGTTCATGCACAAATAACTAAAGAAAGCACAAATAAATGACTAAATCTAATTCACGCATTCTTCAAGAGCGCTTGTTCTTCTATAACAACAAATATTTGTGTCATTGTTCTTTAAATTCGTCCCTGGTACTCTGTTAGTGGGTTGTTACTGAAATGGGACAGTCGAGAGAGACGTAATTCGCACGTATTAGGCGACAACAATACCCTGCGATTTCCCTGGAACGTTTGTTTTGTACATAAACTTTGTACGTTTGTTTTGTACGTAAACAGAACATTTTTAATTACAAGTTTCTTGTTTTCGCTTCGTTTAGCTCAAGAATTAGGTCAGACAAGACCTAGAGCGCTGGATTCACGGACCATTTCACCGTTCGCTGTTAGACTTTATAAATGAAGCAAATTTGCCTGTGTATTTTTGATACTATGAATTTCTATGCCTAAGGGTAAGCTGTCAAAAATATTCGATTTGAGGAAAAGAACACTTGTGCAACCCCAGAAACGTAGAAACCGCTATATATAGTTGACTATAAATATTTGGAGCTATCTTTACCACAAAGTTTTTTTTCAGTAATGGTTAAAGTAATACATCGAAGTTCATGCATTCTAGCCCCACCGATAGAAATACAAATACCAATCAGTGTGCTTGCTACGCGCTAGCAAAATAACAAAAATGAGCCGGCCCAGTTTGTCCTGTCGGAATCTGCATACAGCGAAGCTTCTTTCGCACTATATCGAAGTCGTTCTTGCTCGACGCTGTACTGCTCTGTCATGTTTGCTCTATGTCCCGCCTCGGCGAAAACTGTAATGCATCCTTGAACGCCACCAGCCTTGTACAAGTTGAAAGAGGGAAGATGGCTTTATGCACCATTTGTTTGGGGTATACGGCCCCCTATTTGAGGCGCACGTGGAAGCAGCCAGGTGACTGATGGCGGCCAGACAGAGAGCAGAATGCATGAGCAGCGTGAGGCCACCTTTGTCAGTACTTCCTAGCTCCACCTTTGTCAGTGCCACCTTTGTCAGTACCATCGCGACCCTTCTGCCTTTTCAACAATGGGCGGATTCCCCCTTCTAGCTTCCGCTGCTGTGGGCGAGGTTGGGCGGCCGTGCGGCTGCCTTCTGAAATTAGAACACATATCGAAAGGAAATTTACTCTTCTTTATATCCTTCGCAATGAATAGAAAGTGAACTGCTTTACACGCTATTTTAGTTTTCAACAGCGCCCATAGTTTCGAATGGAAATAGACGGAAGCTTCGCAGGTTTTTCATCAACGCCAAATAAAAGAGTGGCTTGTTACGCAATTATGGAAGCCGAACATGCATACCCTCTTGTGTTATTGAAGAAAGCGATCACATGGATTTCCTCGTTCCTAAAAGACGATTAGGTGTTGAATGACGTTGTTGAGAGAAGCAAGGTAAACCCAGACAAAGCTCTGTGAGTATTGGCCATGCATATTTGGGAAGGTAATAATGCGTAGAAATACGGAATATTTGTATGAATGCACGATAAAAAAAAACATCTATCGTGCTCTTACATTTGTTTGTGTATGTGCGTGTGCTTTCGTGTTCTTTTCTCCGTGGAGGTCACCCATTGCTACGAGCGGAACTTCGTTTTATATTGAGGCCATTCAGCACTCCTGCAAAGAATATTAAAGGGACACTAAAGAGCAAAACAATTTCTCATATTATTAAAACACTCTTTCACGATGCCAAAAACACCACGGTTGCTACAAGAAGACGCTTAGTAAGCGAGAAAACGCGCAAAAATAATATGTGGGTGGCGACGCCACCTAGAAGTTTCCGCACCATTCGCCGTGACGTCACATATTTTGACGGCGCCTGCTAGGGACTACGTAGTTCCTAATCAATAAAAATGAAGTGCATTGTCCTCTGAGGGGTCCACAGAATTAACATACCAAGTTTGGGGTAATTTTGTTTAGCCTACGGCGCCAAAACACCATAAATACACTTTGAAATCCGTGGCGTCACGCGGGGAGATTTCGGCGCGAAATTTTGAAGTGAAACTTGGAACTTGACTTTTTCCTCTATTGATAAACTTATGATGGCGAAATGAGCGACATTAGACTTTTGACAGCACAATTTATTGATCTAAACCAATTCATTGTTCCTCTTTAGTGTCCATTTAGGCGTACATTTTGAGAGCACGCACGGCAAAACACGGTTCAACCAGTTCGTACTTTCGTGACAAAGTTCTGCCATAGAGAAAGGAAGTCGCTTCAATATTAGGTGGGCGGCGGGGGTCGCTTTAACTCGCTTGCTGCGCATTAGGCACTGCCCATATATCCGACGAATTACAGTCCCTATGCAGCGTGCCGTCTTAATGATGGATGACGCTTTTGCGTGTCGGAACTGCAGCTAACCGTCGGGGTGCGCAGCTTGGATAGTATGGCTTTCGATCACTTTTGGTTCTCTTTAGGGCATTTGACTCTCTCGCTTTTACGGTTTCACAACTATTTTTTTCTTCCGAGTCTATGTATATGAACATTCGCTCTCATCTAACGAAAGCTTGACAATCTAAGTCTTAGCACTGTTCTCTGTCTGCCTGATAGAAACTACTAACAAATAAAGCAGTGGGCCACTGGTGCCCACTGTAACTTTCAAATTGTATGCAGTGCAGTAGTGAATACCAATGGACGTTTCTCTAGGAATACCTGTATGCACATAAAGTGCGAAGGCTGGTTCTATACGCGCGCAACGATAAATAATGAGATAATAATTCGTGAATACATCTTACTCCGTTAACGTGGAGTCACTTCTTCATTATTACCATAAGGTAATCATTCATGAATATCTTAACTAGTATCAACACAGAGAGATGAAATTATTCAATACACATATTAATTCTTTACGAACTTCTCCGCTATTTAAACCTACCGAATATCTACCATTCATCGAAGGCAATGCGTTTTAAAACCGCGAGGGACGTAAGTGCGCGACATATCTATACCTCAGTTAAACGTAAATAAAAATCTTGAAAATGTTCGGACGGTTGGATTTCAACTGGTGGACATTTGATATAGCTAAGCCCGATGACCTACATACTTTACCACCCATGGGCGCGTGCGTAATTTTTTTTTCTTTCATAATATTTATTGCAGGCGAAGTACATGCGTGACGGCCGAAACAGTCAAAGCCGCATCAGACCCTGGCCGCATCAACAAGGACAAAAGAAACAGTGTGTGTTCGTTTTTGTTCTTGTGTGGGTGTGTTGCACGCTAGACCATGATTATACCTGCTGTGGTCCCGCGACGTGAAATCGTCGGGTACTCTCTGTTTTAGATGTCTCATAAGGCAAGAGAATGTAAAAATTTCGATGCCTACGAACACATAATCAGAAACAGAAGAGCATTTTTAACACAGTATTCGTATTAAAAGTAGGAACGTATATATTGCTTTCAAAACCAATGTCTAACTCTCGAAACGCCAGTAAATTCGTTTGATTACGTATCTGAAAAAGCGAACAAATAAACTAGTGCTCCCTGTGCAGAAACGCACAGCATGGCTCCAAGACGCCTTCGCTAATTCTTTTTTCTCTTTGTATTACTAAAATATCGCTTAAATACATCAAATGCATCGCAAGGAGTGTCGGCGCCTCCGGATTGTCGTTCTTTGATTGATACGACTGAGTGCTGCGGAGCGGCATCGAAGAGACAAAAAGGCACTCCCAGTGCTAGGTTTGAGCGACATTTAATGTCCCAGTAACGGCATTTCTCGGCCATCCATCACACGTGGGCCCCGCGAGATCAGCTTTCAGACTGCGCACGTCGAAGTTGTAGTTCGGAGAGAAGTTATTTGGGTCGTTAGCGCGTCCATCTGCTTCTCTTAACATCACGATGGACGCCGTCCTGGGTCTTTCTACGCAGACGTCGCCATCACCGCCTTCCCCGAGGCAACCTCGGCGTCGCGTTGGTTGGGTCACCGCTAACCCTTCGTCGCCGCTTCCCGCTTTCCGCTTTCCCACCTCACGCTTCTCAAAGTGTTCACTCTCCGCGATGTTTTTGTCTTGCGCTTTTTCTGCGAACTCACCGGGGAGCTCTTGTTTATACAGCGATATTTATCGCGGTTTCCGGACCGTGTCGCTGACTTCGCTAATGTGGTGCGCCCTGGGGCTGTTTTCTTGGTGAGGGGAATGTTAATACACTTGCGGCTTTGGGAGCTCTGCCAAACTGACCGGAAGCGATGAGTGTTTTCCAAGCAGTGTAAAACCATTTTTGTATGTCCCCTGATGTTTACGGCTTTTAACGCTTGCCGTGGTTCCAATATCACCAAACATTTTCTAAGGGGTTTGTTTCTCGCCTCGTTTAAATAAGAGCTGACTCCTTTTATGCCACTGTGGAGAAGTGGCGGGACAAGGTCTCTTAATGGGACACCGACGGCAACTATGAAATTTACTAGGGGAGTAAAATGTTATTGGCAAAACGCCGTAGTGCTTAATCGTTGCCAAAGAAAAAGTAAGCTGAGTGTAAGAACAATCACGTATCGAAGGTACTCATAGGACTAGCGCAATCTAAACCAGCCGCCACTGAGCGACAGTTTGCGACGTTAATCTGCGTAACATACAGTTCCCTTTCTAAAACACATCACGCACGCGCCAACGTCATTTTGCTGTACTTGCAACTGCAATGAGTTGCGTTAGCGAGCAGAGCGAGCATGACACTACGCGATAAGAAAATTGCATAAACGTGAGTGAGCCATCGCCGTAGACCTGCATTAAACCGACACATTTTCCTGGCCGGAGTCATTAACAAGGATAACGTCAAGAAGGTTTATCATAAACACGAATGCACAACAAGTAGCGTTTGATCATGTCTTACAATGCACTGCAGATTTTTTTCATTATGAGGAGTGGTTTGCAATCTCACATAAGTATAGGTTGTTGCTACGTCGTCGGGCTTATGCTAAAAGGCGTGCTGAAGTCTCAATTCGTGTTATACATGCAGCGTGATTTTTGGATTACTTGATAGGTGTTGATAATGCAGACGCTTGGGCGTTCTCAGCAATTAATAGTTCGCCATATTCTAAATTGGTATTTGCGATCAGTCACCATTTAAAGGGGTATTTTCAAGCTCGCGTTTGTGCGCGCGCACGCGTAAGGGGTGTTGCGTGCTTGCGAATCTCAGGCGCGTGCTTACATAGCTAATTTGGCTCTTTTGAAACCAATCCTCATATTCGAGACCATCCCTGTGACTTGTTTCTATGCAGGGTGATTCCAATTCTGCAGAATCTTAGCTTGAGCTAGTTATATGCAAAACCATGAAGCATTGTTGAGAACACAGAGCGGTTTCTTGGTACATGACCTCGCGTCTCTCATAATCATATCGTGGTTTTGGGACGTTAAACCCCAGATATCATTATTATTATGGTACATGACCTCGCTAAACCGACTCCATCGTTCAAACCGCTTCTTCTTCCTCTTTAGAGGCCTCTCCATAGGCGTGCGCACGGGGGCAAGGGTAACAAAATCTGCCCCATACATTGACCCCCCTAGTCAACTAAGACGAGGGGGGGTGCAAAATCTGCCTCTTACATTGACTTCGTAGGGGGGGGGACGCTGCAATGAACCGCCCCCCCCCCCCCCTGATGCCTGATGGGGAGCCCTGCGCACGCCTACGGACCTCTCGACAACTAGTTCATATCCCAAGTGTTGAGGTGCCACAAGAAGAATAGTTTGCCACATGTAAATTAGGCAATTATATTTTTTTTTCTGGCTGGCTGGCTTAGATCTCTGAGATTACACGTCGTGCCGTACAGATGCCTGCATGAAATGACGTTCCATCATGGGCAGCTTAATAGCGCTCATAGAAATCGCGAATATCAAACGTTGCTTCAATAAAGTGAAATCATGGTTCCAGAAAGCAGAGAGATGTGCTTTAACTGTACTAGATGGTAGCGGTGACCAGCTAGAACCCTCCAGGGGCCGCGTGTACGCTTTGACTTTAGCTACCACTCCCTGTCGTTTGTCTCACTGCGCAGTTCGCAATCACCAGAAGTAAAGCGCGAAAAAGAAATTAAAAAAACAGGCAGTGCACCGCGCTAAAGGCTTCAGGCTGTAAACGCCCAAAAACAGACCAACAAATTTACACAGTAAAAATTTTGAAGCGTGAAATAAATAGCGTATAGAGGGTGGCAAGATTAAGAATGCTACCCTGTCCGCCACGAGCAGCGGACCGAGCAGGAGGTCGCACTCCACTGAGTAGTGAAGCTACCACAAATCATTCGTTTCATTTTCACTACTTTGTTTCTCAGTCCGTTTCCCCGTTATTTTTCACTGCTTTCCTTCTCGCCGCGCACCATCTTTCCGCAAACGTCTCGCAGAAACTCCACCACCCAACTCACAAAACCCACCACCGCAGCACTTCTTTGCGGGTGGCAAAAAATTTCAAGTGCGGCCCGTGAAACTAGGCTGATCGTATGTCACATTTATTTTCCACTTTACTGCGCATCCACTGGCCCTCCTCGTTTTTCTTTCTTTTTTTTCTGATCTTTTTTTTTGGGAAGCGTAATCACTCTGTTCTCGATTGCTTTCTGTTCCGGCTGACCAGAGCTTCCTTTTCGTTACTGCGCCATTTTCTTTTAGGCTTGCATTCGCAAGAACCTTTTTATGCTATGCGTTGTAAGCCCCGATGATGAACGTTAGGGAAGTTAACCAGCCAATAAAATGGCAAGAAGCGTTTATCAATGGATCGCTCTGTGAATACGTCCCCAATTTCACATCGAATTTCGTGTATTCATATTATTCTCAGATCAACCATTGCTTCACTTTTATTCTTGCCTTTCGCAATCGCTCCTGTTTTTCCTTCAGTGTTTCGTATCTCACGCTGATTTTCAGATTAAATTTGGAATATGCCTCACTGTACGACGGTAAATTTATTTTCATGGGAATAGCGTGCGAATAAATTCTACCTCTCATTGCGAAGCTTCTGCGTTTTTTATTTTGTTGACAACTTTATTGCTATTGTTTTTTTTATTTCTCGTAAATACTGCAGCTCATTAGCGATGTTGAAAAATATTTCTTTACGTATAATGAAAATATCCAAACAAGTATTCAAAAATACATAAACTCTCTGCTCGCCTTCTATTAAAAAAACGTGAGCGAACATGGCGGGGACAGTTTTCATATGAACGAAAAGGTGCACCTCAGATATTTGCGCCTTCTGGTATTGTTCGACATGCGCAACATTATAATAACGATATAATAGAGCGGATATGGCGTGATGTAACATACTGTCATGGATACAATCCTGTCTTGTGTCAAAAGCAAGTATTCTTGGAAAAGTTCAAACACTTTTGCAACACATATACGCAAACTGCTAGGAAACAGAACATTATAGTGACCGAGCAAAAGCTGAAAAGAAAGTTCTCGAGCTATCACTAAAATTGTTTCTCTAACATAAAAGTCCACTAAATGATGGCTATGGGTGCAGGTGCCAAAAAAAAATTTGAAGAAAGAGGTCGTATCATGCCAGCAACGTGCGCGACGCCTAAAAAACAACGAGTTTCACATTTCTTCTTGATAATATTCTTTTAATGTCGAAAGGCGAAACAAAAACAATTCAAAAGAAAAAAAAAGAAACGTCTTTGAGCTGTGCAAAGGATTATTTCTCTTTCTAGGTTATAAAGAGAAGACCTGGCATTTTATTATCATACGACGACGATTCTGTTCTTTTTCTCTCGTGAGGGATACATTCCTAAAGTTTTGTCGTTATTTCATATTTCGGAAAGTGTCATCGGAACTCGAGGAATCTCATTTTTCAGCTCATTTCGAAAACTAACGATACTGTTGCCAGACTTGTCGCTTCTATCTTTTTGTTGAGTATTACAGACTACAAGATGCATCGTACATCTTTACGGTCTTTGTTGAGAGAATTTTTCTTTTCATCTAATGCCGAATCATCTCAAGTTATTTTGTCGCTTTCCAGACACTACTGCAACGTGCTCGCTGTGTTCTCATGTTTTGTTTTTTCTATCTGTAAGTGAGCTTAAAAGAAAATCTTGAACTTCAGAATTTGCCAGCGCTGAAAGCTCGCTAAAGTACCCGTTGTTTTGTCGCAATGGAATGGCTGGCGTAGCAGATAGCTTTTATGGAACAAGTAATGTTGAGAATGCGACAGCTTCGAATAAGAGCAAAAACATGCTTTGTAAGGTAGCGTACTGAAAACATGTACGTTGAAAACTTGTATCGCCAGCACACTATAGAAAGGAACCGCAGAAAAAGAGCAGAGGCTAGGAACTTCACCCTTAGCAGCTCACAGAAATGCGTGCTATGATTATTTTTCGGTCAGCAATGCACTACCTGTTGACGGGGCATACCAAGAAATATTGGATTTACTTGAAGTTGTAACACCTACAGCAAAAAGACACTCTAATAAGGAATAAATTTTTCTACCTAAACTTACTTTAAAAAAAGAACAAAACAAGGAAACTGAATTCAACTGTAATATATTTTTTACTATAGCCTGCTTGGAGGCCTTGCGGTTAAAAAAGATGAGGACGTTGGACACACTCACGCAATCCTCTGCGTAGGTTGCCACATCCTAAAACCCGACAGGCCCTTTGAAAAGAGTGTTACTGTAACGGGCGTAAGTGACTACTGCGTGTAATGCATCATGAAAAGCTCAAGAAGCTTATCTTCTGGTAGAACAGCAAAAGATTTTTGAACGAAGAAACAGCGCTAGAACAGAACGAAGACGAGAGGACACAAACACGGGGCTTTAGCGCAAGTGGAAAAGGGTCCTCTTTATTTTAAGGTCCACACGTCTGTGTAGCCGGCTATTGTGGAACGTCTCATTCCTTTCCTCGCCTGGAGACACAGCATTTCCAAGCACTATTACGGAAACTTATGTACAAATAAGAATAGAGGACTGTCACTGCTTACTTCGCTTGCAACACATCCTATTTTGGACGCTCGGCTGGAGATCGTGTAAAAATCTCCTTTGCAAATTCCACCGAAAAAATGTTTTTAAACGTTTACTTCCAAAATTTATTTATTGCCTTAGAACTCAATTTGAAAATGGTCACGTATGTAACGTTACAACTCTTTTGTAATTCTCTCTTTCAGCTCCCCATAGCGAGAGAGAGAGAGTTAGGCAGGGCATAGGCATGCGTATTACTCTGCAAAATGAGCACACGGCTCATTCAAAAGTCACAAAGAGAGCTGAAACAAAGAAAGCACGAAGCTTTTATGTCCCCTTTGAGGATAACGCCTCGCCGACGGATTTCAAGCCGCCGCCGGGCTCTATTCTTCTTAACATCAGCCCAGCTTTACTCTCCTGCATGATGAAGACGGCGCATTCAACTGGCGCGCGAGCGTTTCCATCTTTCCATCGTACTCGGTCAGCGCGACCCTGCATTGTCCATACATACATCAAATAAGAAAAGCGGCGGCTACTGTATTAGCTGACAAGCTCCACCGACGTCATTCTCCTACAACGCTTTGAGGGACTTTCGCGGCGTATCGCGCAAGCTGAGGCTCCGCCGGTGCTTGTACCCAAAGCTAAGGCTTCTGTGCACGTCGTTTTATTGCGATAGCAATTATATGGACAGTCTCGGCTGGATTTTGCCGTCGCCGTCGCCGCCGTCATGCACCGTATATATATATATATATATATATATATATATAAAAGCCCCAAAGAAAAATGATTCAGAAAAGTGCTTCCGAAGCGCGGAATCGAACCAGGTACCTCTTGCTCCACAGCGAGTGGCGCTAACCACTACGCCACGAAACGCAGATCCTCCACAATGCTAACGGCGAGCGTTATATACACACCCTTTAACGCTGGACGGACTCAGAGATGGCAGGCGCTTATAAAATTAAGCGTTTCTTCATTACCAGCGAGATGGCGCTAGCAGCGCGACGGGCGCATTTAAAAGTCGTCGGCGAGCTTGCTCGCTTCATCCTATATTTGCGCAGGGAGAACCTTGCCCTTCCGCTGTCTGCTCGCGCGGTTTTCTGGTGGTGAGGGGAAGAGGGATGTTTCGAGCTTTCACCGTGATGTCCGCGCTCATGTTACGGAGCGTACGAAAGTCACTCGAGCTCAAGGGACGCCGTTAAACGAACAAACGGAAGATGAGCGCGAACTATCAAGTGTCACAGCTCGACACTTGAAACACGCTGGTTTCCTTCGCTGCTTCGGCCGCCTTTGCAACAGGAGCACTGTTCAAACTGAGAGTATCCATTGGCGAGCCTCACATCGTATAGCATTAGTTTCTTGCTATCGCATTCATTGCTTCGGCCTTGAGGCGAAACTGTGACTTTTCTTTGTTCTTTCCAGTGAGAGAGATAGAGAGAGTTTGGTGCTTTCCCAGTGCGCATCTGGAAAACCCTGGTAAGCAGGGGTGCGCAAAAGTGTGGGGAGTGAAGGTAGACGAGGCGCGTGACTGGGTCCCCTCGGAAGCGTTGTAAGACACCGTCAACGGGTTTCGACGGAACTGGCAGTAGAGGCGACCGCGCGGGAACATGAAGCTGCCAAAAACTGGTACGAGGCGGAAAAGTACAAATCGGTCCGGTGCCTACGACAACTCCTTTCCAGGCTGCGGACCATCGTTGTTCTTTCCCAAGATGCCGTTTTTCTTGAAGGGCCCGCGGCAACGAGGAGGAGCGTGCAACGAATTTTGGTCGCCATCCTGTGCGGCACGGGAATGATCAACACCTTGTGTCGGACCCCTACAATTGAACAGATGCTCAGGCGGAACAATTACCGGCTATCCAGGCCAGGCTAACCCCGCCTGCTGCAACATCACCACTACCACAACTTATTATGTAAGGGGTCGTGACAATTTTTTAAAGTCGATTGACATTCTTAGATTGCCTCGCCCACTTTCTTGTATCTGTCTATTTTTGTCTAAACATTTTTGTTGTGTGACTCGGCTGTTTATTGTCTGCTCGATAGAGCACCGGACTTCTGTTCACAGAAAACCTGGTCCAAAAATTAACCGCTGGAATAGCTAACGTCTGTTGGCATGTGATACTGGACATGTGCCATTCCTTAATCATGTTTTATGAGGCCAACTGCAGTCGCATCGTATGTGACACTGGGTAATTGCCATACTATAACGTATGACAATTACCTTTACTGTAACGTATGAAACGCAATTGTGTCAAATAGACGCATACATGAGATGGTCTGCTAACCATATTTATGTTGGCAACCACATTCTAAACATAAACGCCCGACCGTTACTTCCTCCAAGAACATGGCGAGGAACATCACCGCGTAAGTCGGATGGAAATGTGTATCAGCAAATCAGGCATGCAAGAAACGCGACGGCGTGGTAAGAATAAAACATGCGATAGAAGTTTACTGGCGTCATTTGGCACTGTCAGTCCGAATAAAATAGCGGCGACTCAAGTAAACTGAGCTGTAAGCACGTACCAAACACATCTGCGTGCTGTCCTACACGAACGAAGTCCTTGAGAAAATTATCAGCGTTATGGAAGACGTGCCAAGCGTCTCAACATTCCTAAAGCCAAGCGACATTTTCAAACGCGCTGTATTCCACCTGATGAGGCACGGGCCTCTCCGTGGCTTGCTTCGGGGCTTCTGGAGTGTTGGATAATTGGGTTAGTACCAGAGGCGGATAATTGAAAACGCGCCATCGGAACGTATTTATTTATACTTGTCCATCCTCCATATGTGCTGTGTGGACGTCACACGGTGCTCATGTGGTGGGTGAGTGCAAAAGTTGGTGGTTGATGTTATACCTGAAGTTGCATCCCCCACCCACGCAGGATCCGTCGTGCTATCAAAACAACTATGCTATTCGCATTCAAAAACACAAATAAATATAAGCCCGCTAACGACTGTCGTTACGGTGGAGTGGGTAATCCCCCAAATTGCCCATTTGTACCAATTGGACCTCTTCTTTCTTGTGTACGTGTCGTCTTTTTGTTGATGTAAAAAACAACTGGTTAGGCTTGCGCTAGCCTCGACAGTCGACAGACATCGTTAGTTGGAAGAAATGAAGACACACGTTTATTTTGACGCAAATGCTATAGCAGCCAACGAACATCGATAACACAGATCACCTCTTCCTTATGTGTCTGTGCTATACCGAAGGTATAATTAAAAACCAGTTGCAATATCTACACTGCAGATGACATCCAGATTCGTGTCGCTTACATCGCGCCGCAAAGAATCGTACCGCTCTTGAGCACACATGAGAAAAAAAAGGGTCATTCACCCATAGCCGACGCAATGAAAACACACGCCTTCACTATGAAAGAAATCTAGTAACGTAAGTAAATGTATACCACGCCAAAGATACTGAACCAACAGGAAACGTTTGTCCATTATTATTGAGACCACGTCGTGAAGTTGGATGCCAGAAGCGAGATGACCAGCAATGCTTGGTTTTGTGCTTCTCTTTGCTCTGTCGTCTTTCGCCATCGCTTCCAAAAAAAGCTTCACAGTATTTCAAAACCCTGGTGTCTCGTGCCTTGCCCACACTGCTCCATTCGCGTTTACTCCCAAAATTTGTTTCCTGTGACGCGTCGCAGCAGCGCGCACGCCGCGATTGCCATCATCTATCAATTGGCTCTTATTAGTTTATTTTCCTTGATATTTTTTTCTCTCAATTTGGCCTATCGCCAGGAAGCGACTTTGGAAGCGGGTTCCGAATTTCAATCGGTTGCAGGTCATGCGCGAAAGCGGCGCACGCTTCAGGAGTTACCAGCAACTTGATTCAGCGTGCTTTAGTATTTGGTATTTGTTGTGGCCAGGCTTCTGGCTCACAGAACAGCAACATGCCTTTTGCTTCGTATTTCACCCACTCTGAATATATGTGAAAAGTTTAGCTATACAACATTATGCACTGTTGTAAAGACGAAAATTTATTGCTGGTAATTATGGCCTCATTAGAGACCGACAGTGCGCCACGCAGTCATGTCTTTCAACCAGTGTTTGCGATTCGCCGCATCAGCATTATTTTATTTGAGATATTGTGGTTTTTTTATGAGCATTCATTTGATAAAACCTGTAGATTTTTCTCTTCCTTGTACTGAACTGAATGAACGAGTTGAACACGTGAAATTAGGTGACGAAGACTTCGCGAGGAAAATGATAAGAACGACAACTAATAAGGTTGTAGTATTATAAGCTATAAGCGAGAACGCTAGAAATATGTGCAAGGAATGAGGGCCTACGTGGTAATAGCTCGTTACCGGAATACGTGACCCCAAAAAGTTTCCGCCTTTCAATTCCCCTGGGTGGTGTTCCTGGGCGAGGTATATCAGGAGTCTATAATTCAGTTTGTGGAAGAAAAAACAAACAAGCTCTACGGAAATCAATACTAACAAAATATTTCTTGGCTGCTTTCCTCCTGAGTGTGACAGTTGTGACAGGCCACAACTGTCACACTCAGGATGCAACAGTCAACTATGCTCACGTGGGAGCAAGGTTGACTGTTTCAAACAACTGTACTCCGTTTCATGCATCAGGTGCAACGCTGTGGAAGCTACGCAAGAAATTCAGTCAGCACAATGTGTAAGTCTGCGCGTATTGCGTTTGGATTTCGCTGTTGTAAACGTGGCCTTCGCGATGGGCTCCGGCAGCGTGGTATTGAAATAATCGCCGATGCCACGATACGAACACAAAGAGACGCTAAGAGATCGACGACAACCTACCGACAACCGTATAAATAACGGGGTCTCTTTATTTCTGAGGCACAACGCACCTTCATGTATTACTTAGTCTAAAAACAGAAAAGAAAACACATTACGAGTGGTAAAATCATTGAAGTATTTCTTAGTTCGAACGCATATACTGCAACAAGTCTCGCTAAGCTTCCATAGCATTGCATCTTATGTATGAAATGTAGTATAAGAATAAAGTTTCGCACGCCAACTTCCTTGTTGCTGCTCCGGTGCCTTACTGTGTTTCAAATATCTCGGATCATATAGTCCTCACTCGTGCGTACAGGCGGCTCAGTGAGACACGCGCTGATGTTGCCGCGGACGAAAGCACTTTGCGAGCACGGTGCACGTGCAATGACGAAACGCCCTGTCAAACTCGTCAAGCACGTACACCAGTCAGCGCTCCTCAGTGTTCGCGAAAGCTGCCCGGAGTCCGCTCTCTTTGACCCACGGGACGTGGCCCACAAACATTGAGATTGTGAGGCCAATGCAGAGTAGCCAGCCTCCGAAACAAGGTCAGCTGCAGGCTCAGCTAGGTCAGACGGGAGGGTGTACGAATGCGAAGCAGAGGGCGGGCATTTGATCGATGGGCGCACTCTTGAAAATTACGTGATTCGCTGAGCCATCTCGCGTGCTACGAGAGTTCTGTGGCGCGAATCATGCTCGGCCGTAATGCGCAACTCTTTGGTGAAGAAGGGCAGATGAGCGAACGTTCACTAAAGCAAAATGTATGTCACTGCCATCAGAGTTTGCTGATGTTATGGCTTCCTGAATGTAAGAGCCCAGTGGTGCCCAAATGCGGTCGGTTAGGCATTTGCCGAACAGTGCTGCAGACGTGTTTCCTGAGTGAATCCTTAAAAGTGCCTATGCCGCCGCACCTTAACTTTACATGTCGTGCTTGTCGACACAAAAGGAACAACCTCTGAAGATGAAATCTCATTGCTCACTAAACCTTACAGATTAGTGATTTCGCTTTGAATGAAAGGAAAATAGCGAGTATTGGCGAGTAGAGAGAGAGAGAGCACACCATACGGCAGACAACCAACGTGTTGCGATCATATGGAGCTTAAAGAAACTGAAGTTCGGGGATTCATGCCACGTTGCCTCACTCGGACGTTTCGTGTTTTTGATGGGTTCTTGGATATCGCGATCTGTTACGCTCCCCCCCACACCCGCACCTTTTTACTTTGCTTTTATTTTATCGTAAACCATGATAACGCCAGCAAAAGGTATCACTTGATGGACAAGAGAGTCTGACGTCATCGAAGTTTACGATGTGTGTCGAATGAGGTTCAAATAGCCTAATAAATCTAAAATAGTCGACTGATAAGCGATAAGTGAAAATAAGCACCTTCCTTGACTTCTGTCCCATCCAATCAACCTCCAGGGAAAGTCAAAATAATAGTCACGAGCAAAATGTTCCATGCCGGCAGGAAGGAAACAAAGTGTGACGGGGCAGGAGACGCATTGAAAACATATTCTGTCCATGAAACAACAACCATTTGTCTAAATGTTATGTGGTGCAATAGGCACTCATAGATCGATCAGCACGTTTCGTATTCCTTGCAATACTTCTTTCCTATCTTCATACAATTACAACTTCTTCTCCGATTACAATTCTTTTGCCCATGTGTGTGTTTACGCTTAGCCTTGGGGTGCAGCAATGTACAAAATCCATAAAAGCAGAGGCCGATGTCCTAAGGAGTACGAGGCTGCTATCAGAATCCCTCGGGAAATTTTTGCCTGCCGCGACTGGTGGCTTCTTTATTGAGTCTTATTCTATACCTCCTATGCTCTTTCGTTCATGGAATCCTAATGTGCCCATTATTTTGTCGTTTTACGCCTTATCATTACTTGCCTTTCCGCGCCACGCTTGCGCCTCCTACTCAAGGCAGGTCGTGTTGTCGCGAGCCCATTCAGGCCATTTGGGAACAGGCGGGCGCTGTTTCGCTCCGCTGTGGTGGAGAAAGCCCCGAGCTACCATGATTTCTATTACGCGAGCTAGACAGACGAAGCCGAGGTGCCTGCGAATGTATTAGGCCCCTCTCTGCTGATATTCCGAGTGATTTATTGCTGTTGGCTGCTTTCGAAGTGCCGGACTGCGGAAATGTTGTAGGACGAGCCATTAATTGGCTTTAGGTAGGTTCGTGCTTTGTTCCTGCTCCCGTAGCCAGCACATAGCTGATGGCAGTGGCCACACTTCCGCCCTCTAGGAGATGTAAAAGTTGCAGTTGCGTTGACGTTTGACATCGGTCTCGGGTATTAACATGGCATATGGCTTCTTATTTTAGCTCTACGACTTAATTTAAACAGTTATCGTTTCGTCGTACAGCATGCGATGTCATTCGTTTTTTCACCGGTAAACACTGCTTCCATTGTCCCAATATACAATAAATGAAGCAAACGAGTACAGACGATACACTTGCAAACCGAAACAGAAAATACATGAAAATATCCGATCGGCTCTCTATGCTGCCCTATAGCGTCGTAGCTGTGACACCATAAAGCGCATAAACAATAAAGCAGAATTGGCTGTTCAGATGCTGCAAGGCGATGTGCTTATTCGTTTTTTTTTCTTTCTATTTCAAGAAATTGTGACCAGGATTTGGAGATATTTTAACGTGGCGCCATCTCGCGGCACGGGCGCCTCGCAGTAACTGATTGGGAAACAGGCGAAAAAAAATTGTGCCTGACAAACAAAACTAATTCAAAATCGACTCATGGATATATGTAGTATCCAGACGTTCATTGGAACATTTTGCTAACAATACAGTACCACGCCAAGAACCACGCGGGTAGCCAGGATATCTGAATAAATCACATTACGGCATTTTAATATATTAAAATGTCCTGGGGAAGCTATGCGATTTGCGGTGCCATTATGAATTTTTTACCAGGGTATTCCAGTTTATCTTCCAGTTTATAATGCCGTGAGTAAACTTTTATAACTAGTTTTTTTTTGCTACGATTTGTTTTGCCTATTTGTCATTCTGCTACGGCGGGCCACCATGGCCGCTGCCAGGAGATGGCGTCACATGAACGTGTACCCACATACTCGGAATGGCTAGTTTATTCGCTGTGGTTGGCTAAGGCTGTTCTTCGAATGCAAAAATGTCCTGCATAATAAAAGAAAATGATAAGGTGATGAGATTTCAATTTCCGCGGAACCTAATGGGAAACCTAATTACCCAGTCCGCTGTACTTTCTTAGGAGTGCTGTGGAGGTTTACAATAACAGGTTTGCACCATCTTGTAGAGTTCGTCGAATCCAAGTAATTACCTGCCGAGCAAGCAGGAATGCAGGTTTATACTGGATATAGATGTTCAATTTGCATATGTTGTGCTACAGAAATAACCTATATATTATAGTAGTTTACCACCAAAAAGTAAACAGATCCAATAACACGAAGCAGTAATGGAGCGAGTATCAGGCAGCACTTAAGCAGTGTTCGCGCAACTTCAACAAAGGGGAAATGGAAGCGCTTTCTATGCAACTTCCTATACGGGCAATGTTCACGCGTGTTATGTCGTAAGTTGTATCCTGCTGTGTAATAGTCTAAACTTCGTTGACTACGCAGTACGCAGTTTCCTCTTTCTCTCTTTTCTTTCTTCTTTCTTTCTTCTTCTTTCTTTCTTTCTTTCTTCTTTCTTTCTTTCTTTTTCTTTCTCTTTCTTCTTTCTTTCTTTCTTCTTTTCTTTCTTTCTTTCTTCTGTCTCTCTCTTTATTTCTTTCTTCTGTCTCTCTTCTTTCTTCTTTCTCTCTCTTTCTTTCTCTCTCTCTTTTTCCTCTCTCTTTCTTCTTTCTCCTTTCTCTCTTCTTCTTTCCTTCCTCTTTCTTCCTTCTTTCTTCTTCCTTCTTCTTTCTTTCTTTCTTTCTTTCTTTCAATTCTTCCTTCTGCGCAATATCTCTCAACCTAATTTGCTGGAGCTATGTGTTTGTGCTAACTATAAGTGTTATGATTAGACTGCGAAAAGGCGCTGTTTCCAGGGAGATACGGGCTATATTCTACAAAACTTAATTTCCTCAACAGTCCGCCGCGGGGGCACGTGGTTACGGTGCTCGGCTGCCGACCCGAAAGTCGCGGGTGCGTCAAGGCTTGACACGTGATAAATCGAGTAGAGTAGATGTACAGTACAGTATCATCGAAAAATTCAAGCTTGAATGAACCCTTTCTTCTGCATACAATATATCCTACATTTAGTTTTGGACGTTCTACTCTCCATCTTAAAGGAAGGTATACACACGCACTAACACACACGCACACGCGCATACGCACTCGCTATAAAGTGGAAAGATTTGCATATCACGAAACATGTGGCTGCAACTTATTATGGGTGTTAGACATTTATCCAAGGTCATGCCATATGTTTGTGAAGACGTGGCGGTTTTTTCTATGCAGATGTTTCGCGTAGGCCGCGATTCAGTCGCTTGCAACTGTTGGACAGGGCCTGCGCACTCGTTGGTAAAAAAAATTAAAGGGTGGGCCTGTGAACACCTGCTTCTCTGCTTCCAACAGAAAGCGTCTGCGGATGTAAACATTCAAAGATAGTGCCAAAAAGAAAAGCCCACAAGTGAATAAAGGACAACGCCGCGCTTTCTAAAGTATGGTCGCGTAAAAATAAATTTTCCCAAAATGCCTCCACGCGTCGTGTCCTTGGCATGGCGATAGCTACGCAGAAACGGCAAACAGAACTCCCGAGAAAATGCAAATTATGTTTTCCAGGGCGCAGCAGTAGAGTCCCACGAGATTGGAAGATCCGGATGGACCCAGAGAACTTCGCCGAAGGAGCAGCCTCCTTCGAAGAAGAATGTACAGTGGTATACGGGGTATGCTCAGCTAAGCACATAAAAAGCTTGCATATCACATCATGGACTGCATGTCTTAGTAAAAAAATAAAGGAGATTATTTGCAAAATGCGCAGCACCTAGTAAAAAAAATACTGTGAAACAAAGCTAATGCAAATACTTGATTCAATATACCAAGACGAATAGCAGTGGAAAGAATACATAGAAGACTAGAAAACAGTCAAAGTCATGAAATTGCAGCTTGTAACATCCAGCGAGCAAAATGTTCTTGCTCAGGGGACCGGTGTTACAAGCTCAGATAGCAAAAATTGAACACTGCAACGGAGGTAAAGGACAGGGAATAGGAAGGCAGACCTTCTTCGGAAACATTCGATGGATCACGTAAGGACGACGTGTAGTACAAGTAAGAACATGCCAGCACTATATTGGTAAAAGGACCATGACTAAAGGCAAAGGGAAAAAAAAAGTTGGCATGACGTAAGGAAACTTTCGTAGACGAAAACTGAACAAAAAATACTTGCACTTGCCTGAATATTTCTTTCTAGAGAAACGCGCCTTAAGAAGTTTTGAAAAGACACTTTAAACAATCTCTTTATCCAAATTTATATCACGAGCACCAAGCAGGAATTGATCCTTAGAACAGCGTTTATAGCGTATCCACGGGTTGCAGTTATTATGCCTTTGCGATTTTATTGTAGTTGGCGCAACCATACCACTGAACTTCACATTATGTAGGTGTTAGATACCCTTAGCGCCTTTCCTTTTCACGTAGAGCTTCAAAGTAAGTGTTGGTAATTGCAGAGCTTGCGGGTTCCTTAATTAAAAATTAGTAATTACCATCGCCTGCAAGAACATATTAGAAGAAAAACAAAAGTAGTGTGCTTTATTAATCTATGAGCTTGGCTCCATGCCAGCAAAAAATCAGTGAAAGGTAATTGTATAATAAAACTTACTACGTAACAAAAATAAAAAAAATATAGCGCACCATGATGATTAGACAAAAAAGAATATTTATGTCGCAACTATGAAAAAAAAAAACGCCAGGCCTGCGTGAAACCGCAGCACAGTCACAGCGAAAGCTGGGAAGAGCGCCGTTATAGAGCCCGTTGTAAGCTCTTTTGGGGACAATACAAGTACACTAGAAAGGTGCCCACTACGCCATAAATGACAATTTTTGTGAAGTTAAGAAGCACCTACTAAGCCATTATTCGTCACTCTGCGGAGAAAGCGAAGGCACCAGCTACACGTCTGTAAGGAATTATGTGCACTTTGTTGACGCGACGATTTATGATGATGAAGAATTATGGCTCAGCCCTTGTAATGGGTTGGAAGCTTTAAACGGCCCACCAGTTATGTAATTTGCATTGGGTGAAGCCCGGTCGCTATTTCCCTTTCCCGTCATGCTGTAAACATACGTTGACGTGGAAGAGGGAGGGGGGGGGGGCAAAGAACTTTACTGAGACCGAGGAGGGAAATGGATCATGCGCTTATGGGCTTCCTTGGCAACAATACAAGTGCACTTGCGAGGAACCCACTACGCTCTAAATCATTGTAATTTACTGAGACCCCGAGGAAATGGATCATGCACTTATGGGATTCCTTGTCAAACCAATACAAGCGCGCTTGCGAGGAACCCACTACGCTAAATTATTGTAATTTTGAAAAGTAGGGCAGCAGGCACATGTGCCAATTTTCGTCATTCTATGGAGAGCCGTGGTACCTGCTAAATGAATGTAAGGCATTATGCGCACTTTGTGATGCTGTGCCTGATGACGATGAATAATTATGGCAGAGCCTTTGTAATGGGTTGGATGCATTCAACAACCTACTCGTTGCGCAATTCGCATTGTGTGAGCGCTGGTTACAAAATTCGCGTTGTGCGACGCTTGGTGCTTATTTTACTCTTCTACCACGCTATATTGCATATGCTAATGTGGTTCTTCCCGACATGAAGCCTGTACAGGACCTTTTTGCAAAGCAGTTTCAAGCACCGGCATGGCTCAGGGGTTGAATACTGGGCTTTCACGCAGAGGGCCAGGTTCGAACCCGTTCCATCCTGGAATTTTTTTCTTATTTCGAGCGATACTGGTTTACGGACACCGGCGGCGGGCGGCGGCGGACAACTACGGCGCCAAAAAACGGCCCGGTGAAATGATCTCATAACAGCTTTCGCTGTAAAAAAAGACAGTTGGGTGTATCAACGTAGACGGTAATGAGTAAAAAAATCTGGGCAGCTCCACACGCAGCATAGGCGTGCGAGGTTCCCCTTCGGAGGAGGGGGGGGGGCTCAGGTTCAAAGCAGTGCCCCCCACCCCTATTAAGTCAATGTATGGGACAGACTAGAGCCGGGGCGGCGCCCCCCCCCCCCTTCTTCCTATGAATCTATGTGGATGCTGGGGAAGTGCAAGCACGCCCGTCTCTTTGTTCTCTAGTGTTTATATTGCTCGCTAGCCGGACGGCGGATCCGCTCTTCGGCACTCCGTTCTCGGGCGAGCGCGTGCTGTCGTCTCTATGCGAGCTTCCTCAGCGGCGTCTATGGTGGGAAAGACCGTCCGCCAGCCGGCGCATTCCTATTGGATGGGTGGATGCTATGAGCGTCGCCTTTATAACGGGGCACTGACAAGTGTGTCACCAGGCTCGACAAATAAACAAACTTTCTGTCTTTTTTTTTCTAATGTTGGACTAATGTCTCTACTTCGATTAAATCTCTTACTACATAAAAAAAAAAACGTAAATTCAGAGCCCAGTTCTCTGCCCTTTACGGCAGAATGTCCTTATTTTTCCCCTCTTTATTTTTGTCCTTCTCTCTAAGTTTCTGCCACCAACACCTAAGCGTCTCTTGCTTATTTCAAACGCGGAGATGTACAATTTCCATTGTTGTCCCTAAAAGCCAAGGCTTATGTGGGCTCGTGCCCAAATGTACACTGGGTGAATATCCCACATTCAATCAGAACATGCTCCCACCGTTTCCTTATCTTCCCCACAGCATTGCATTGTTCTTTCTTTACTGAGTCTCGCGTCATAACTACACGTTCTAAGCAACCCGTATCTCGCTTCAAACAGTAAAGCTGTTTCCTTGAAATTATCGTAAAATGGCTCCTCCCTATCCCATTTTTGCCCTTTACGTAGTTACTCAGAGCGGTTTTTAAATGCGAAGCATTTCTTATAGAACCTCTGGCACTTTGAGCGGTATTCTATCTATCATCTATCTATCTATCTATCTATCTACGCCTACGTCTGGGTGCTCTCATGATCACCTCCTTAACTTGGTGGACCAAAATTTGCATGGGATGGTAAGAGGATTTGACGAATTGATTGCGGGTCATGACAGAATAACGTTAAAATCCTGTCCCGTACGTCGTCAAACCCTTTCCACTAGACACGTGGGCACATGCCGTTTACCAAGGGCCGCGTGTGTACGGGTATGCGCCACAGGTGATCGACAGTTTACATCTACCCAGGAACGGCGAGAAAAGACATTGGTAACTTAAATGCTAGAGCTCTAAGGAAAAACCAACATCGGCCAGCGGACTGAACGAATGGAAAGAATAAAATTAGGATCCCAGCAGGAATCGAACCAAGCAATCTGCGTGGCAACAGGCATTCTACCACTGAGCCACGCCAGGTCTATAAAATGGTTGGAAAAAACCGCCTACGCAGGCGTAATATTGGTGCAACGTCAATTGTGGTTGTGGTGCTGGCAATGTAATTTCACAAGAAAGCAATAAACACGACATGAGGCTCCTACGATGTGTACTCCTACGATACAGGCGTCATATCAGATTAACGTCTGTAGTTCCAGTGTTGGCTCCGCTTTTCTAGCAGTCTAATAAACATTACGTTTGTATTCTTATGATTTAGCAAGCTATATTGAAGCATTGCTCGACCCCGGAGGTATACATTAACGAAAGTTACATAACATATCCACATCACCGCACCGTAAAATGCGCTTCGTCCACCAGAACGAGCCAGTGTACTCTACATTTCTTACGAGGCTGGGCGATGGCCTCATGCTGACCGAGGATGATGCCAGGATTGATGAAAGCCGCTTTGTAGACTAGGCTACGTAGGCCACATACGCCCAGGTAGTCTACGAATACGACAGACACCATCACTGATGTTGGTCTACGTAGCACTATCCAGACTACCAGCCGCGATGGCCTATACTCACCAACGCGAAGGGTGGCTTCAGGTTCCGAACATGTAGCCTGCTCGTCGACAGACAATTTGTCGACGAAATGACCGAGGCATCCACGAATTCCGACAGCTCTATATAACCACATACTTCACTGCACATGGACCCCTCGTCATCACGATCACGACTGGATCCTATAAGAAGTCATGACCAGCTGCTGGTGCTCACTGATCTCGGTGATGATGCCCTTGCTCAGGAAACTGTCAAGAACGTCTGTACACATGCACAGGGGTTCGTGAAAACGTGCGTGCTTTCTCGGGACACGTATAAGCACTACATATCAGCTTACCGCTTCTGGTGTTGGTAATCACCCCGCTGACATTGGCAGCGTTACCCAACGGTAAACAACAACGGTTATATAAACACATATGCGGCTCTTAACAATATATAGTGTGCGTATAAAATTTGCAGAAATGTTTAGCGTCATTTTATTAAACGCGTCGCTTAGTAAAGAAAGGTACGCCACAGTACCCTACCCGCCGCATGCTTCGCTATCATTGACTCCCACGGTGCGTGGGATCTGCAGAATTTTTTCTCCATCGCTGCCGTCCAGCAAATCCTAACGCCTTTCTGACTTTCGCTTAACGCTCTTTGTTGCCATATCGCTTACACTACCAGCCGTACGTTTACTAGTGAGCCTCCTAGTATTTTTCTCCACTGTGTGCCAACACTCTTCCTATGAAAATAACGGAACACGTATCCGCCCATCTACTCTCTTTCAATTCCTTAGCCTCTCTTCGAACCTTATTTGCTCAAGCTTCCCTCGCCTCAAAACTTTCCCCCCCATAGCCCTTTACAGCTCATTTGTCGTCTTCCCGTGAGCACCCAACGCGAGGCGTCCCACGGTCATTTGATTACATTCATTCCTGATTGCACCTTGACCTCATGCCCACCACTGAGTTCCCAAAAGTGAACCCCGGAACCATACACCTTTCCACAGAGCTCGAAGCACATCGTATCTACTGTATCCCCACAACGCTCTGTGCTTCATTATTGCAGCATTCCTCTTTACTTTTGTTGCCGAGGCTGCTGCGTGCGAGCGCCCCTAGGGCGAAACCCTCAGAAACTTTCCGGATGGATGGATGGATGCTATGAGCGTCCCCTTTATAACGGGGCGGGACATGTCTGCCACCAGGCTCGAAGGCGAAAAAAAAAAGAGAAAGAAGAAAAAATATTCCTTGTTTCATGTTGTCCTAATGCCTTATCTACATTGATTAAATCTATGTTATTATACCAAAAAATATAAATTCACGGTCCATCTCTCTGCCTCTTAAGGGCAGAATGACCTTATTTTCCCTCAATTTTTTTTGTACTTTATCTCTACTTTTCTGCCACCAATACTCTAACCGTCTCTTACTATTCTATCGCGGACGTGTTCAGCTTTCCATTGTTGTCCCTAAAACCCAAGGCTTCATGTAGACTCGTGCCCACAAGTATACCTGGGGAATATCGCCACATCCAATCAGTACTGTTCCATCGTTTCCTTAGTTCCCCCGCAGCATGTACAATGTTCTTCTTCGTTACTGAATCTCGCTTTATAACTACGCGTTCTAAGGCAGCCCGACCTTGCTTCAAACAGTAAAGCGCTTCCCCTTGTACGGGTATGCGCCACAGGTGATTGACAGTTTATATCTACCAGGAACGGCGAGAGAACAGACACTGAACTTAAATGTAGAGCGTTGAGGAAAAACCCACATCGCAGCGTTAACTCAACGAATGGAAAGAATGAACATTAGGATCCCAGCAGGAATCGAACCAGGCATTCTGCGTGACAATCAGGTATTCTACCACTGAGCCATGCCAGGTCTATAAACTGGTTTGGAAAAAACAGCCTACGCAGGCGCAATACCGGTGAAACGTCAATTGTGGTTGTGGTGCTTGCTATCTAATTTTGCAAGAAAGCAATAAACACTACATGGTACTCCTACGATGTGTACTCCTACGATACAGGTGTCATATCATATGAACGTCTGTAGTTCCAGGTTGGCTCCGCTTTTATAGCAGTCTAATAAACATTATGATCGTATTTCCATTATTCAGCAAGCTATATTGAAGCATTGCTCGACCCCGGAGATATACATTAACGAAACTTACATATGATATCCACATCACCGCACCGTAAGGTGCAATTCGATCACCAGAACGACGCAGTGTCCTCTTCATTCTTACGACGCTGGGCGATGGCCTCATGCTGACCAAGGATGGTGCCAGATTGATTGACAGCCGCTTTGTAGACTACGCTACGTAGGCCACGTACGCCCAGGTAGTCTACGAATACGACAAACACCATCCACTGATGTTGGTCTACGTAGCACTATCCAGGCCTACCAGCCTTGACCGCCTATACCTCACCAACGCGAAGGGTGGCTCCAGGTTCCGACATGTCGCCGGCTCCGTCGACAGACAATTTTTCGACACAATGACCGAGGCATCCACGTATACCAACAGCTCTACTATACCACATACTTCACTACACATGGACCTTCGTCACCACCAACACGACCGGATCCTATAACAAGTCATGACCAGCTACTGGTGCTCACTGATCACGGTGATGATGCCCTTGTCCAAGAACTGTCAAGAACTTCTTGCACACATGCACATGGGTTCGTGAAACGGGCGTGCGTATATATATATATAATATATATAATATATATATATATATATATATATATATATATATATATATATATATATATTAATATATATTATATAATATTATATATATATATATATCTTTAGCGTCATTTTGTAACGTGTCGCTAAGTAAAACACTTAAGCCCCAGTCACCTACCCGCCGCATGCTTCGCATAATGACGACTCCCACGGTACGTGGGATCTGCCGAATTTTATTGGGGAAGCTGAAGGTATACATCGCGCAGTACTTTCTTCGTTGTGTTCAGTGTTATATATGTTGCTCCTTCCAGCGTAAATTACTTTATAATTAACGTACAACCAGGTGCTCGCCCCTCAACGTTCTTTTGCGAACGTTATATGTCGGAAGTTTATTCATTACAACAAAAAATTTACATGGGAATTCATCCCTTACTTTCTTATTTCCAGGGACAACCTTTAACATACAGATAGTTTCACATTTGGCCTAGAAGCTTACTGATATTAATAAGTGAAGTACGTCCATACCCCTTACATGGTTTGAGTTGCTACAGGAGCACCCTTAAGAATGTTAACTGCCAGTGGCAGTGCCAGTAGCAGTTGGAGGTGGTTTCGCTAGGTGGTGGGATCAATTTTTTAATTTTTAATTTTTTATTTTCTTTTTTCATCGAAATTTTAGTATATTTTGTTCTTTATCTAATTTACCGATTTTGGCCTGCGATTCTTAGGTGGTGCAGACAGGGATAGATATTTTTTTCAAATTTAAGTTTCATTTATTTTTCGCCCAACTCCACTTTAATGTAATGACCTGAAGGTCGCGGGATCGAATCCCGGCCACGGCGGCTGCATTTTAGATGGAGGCGAAAATGTTTGAGGCTCGTGTATTTAGGGGCACGTTAAAAAACCCCAGGTGGTCCAAATTTCCGGAGCCCTCTACTACGATGTCTCTCATAACCATATCGTGGTTTTGGGACGTTAAACCCCAGATATTATTATTATTATTATTATTATTATTTATTATTATTATTATATTATTATATTATTATTATTATTATTATTGTGTTGTTGTTGTTATGTTATTGTTATGTTATTATTATTTGCCAGTGGAAGTATCTGTTACTAACGCAGGGGTCACCAACTGCAGCTATCGACACAATTGCCATCTGTGGTGGCAAGCAGTTCGAAACGGACAGTTAGTAACTTCGATGGCCTCTCATTAAGCTTGCACGTGATGCAAATGGGTATATTGCTGTCCATAAAAACGCACGACCGTTCTAATATTGTCACAGATTATCCTGAGACTACACAAACTAAAAGTCAGCAGGTGGCGTTTATTATAACTGTAGACATATATTTACAAGCTCCGGACTCGAAGCACAACTATGGGCAGTCCAACGGGCCCGCGACGCAGCAGAGACTTGGTCTTTCTGTTCCGACGTGGGAGCGGCCCGCAACGTGCTAGGGCGCGTTCCGAGGGACCGAAATAAAGTTTATTCATCCATCCATCCATCCATATAATTTTTTATATTTTTGTGTTTTTATCGCTTTCACAGTTTTATATATGTAAATGAATGCTTTATGGTATCCTTATTTTGCTTATTCATTTTTTTTTCGAAGCTGTGTTCCTGAATACGTTTCATTGCTCACATTTCACAAATATTCTACCGTCTTGGTTTAATGAGTTCTATGCGCGTCCTATTGCAGGTAATGCTTTGATTACGGTGTTAGATTATGCTGCGTGATTGAAGCTTCCACAATCATCATATACCACGGATGTTATTTACATCCAATCACATGTCTTATCTAATGTTCCAATACACCACCGACAATAGGTGTTGGTTTGAGCGAGCAATGAATAAGACTCAGAGGAACGAATACAATGAAACTTATTATCATTGGCTCCGCAGTTTAGCATTATTGCGGCTATAAAGAAGTGCTCCAATTTTCGCAACTTTTGTTTAGATTAAAATTTCCTAGTAAGAAAAGGTACACGTTATTTAACTCGTTCTCCTCTTTGTGGGGTGTGAGCTTTCAGTGCTTTAACTTTTTCCTTTCACCGAGAATTTTCCACCTATAAATCCACAAATGCGGCATCAGATATGCAAAAGTCATGCTTAAAATAATGTGCGTCGTGAATTGCGGAGCCAGGTGCACTGAAGAAATGTAAAGTTCTGCTGAGGGCACCACGACTTACGTTACACATCAACCGATCTTTCTGGTGCACAGAAACTTCGATACGAAGTAAGAAAACACAAAGTCATCTTTTGTCACTGCGAGCAATCCTAGGCCTGCGAGTCAACAAGAATTCTTGATAGGAACATAGAAGTGCGCGAAAATTCCTAGGAAGAAGATGAAGCGCGAAAAGAGGGGGAGTACTCGTGAAGGAGGGTGGGATTTAGCGGGTCTTTGGAGGACTTTCTCGTCAGCGATTTCCAATGAGGCTGCCATATGTCTGGCTGCTGCTTGTGAGACCAAAGACACCCATGCGTAATAATGCTGCGTAGACGAAGACAAAGGAATTCTAAATAACGGTGAGAAACGAGCTTCGGTGGTTAGTGAGAGGTAGGCGTTAAGTGATTTACGGGAAGCTGCTGCTTCGATAAGTAAGCCCTGATCGTGTGAGCATTCCACAGGTTGTCCCAGGCGTTCTCTATGACTGCTCGTTCAACAAACTTTGCTATTGCGGCTGAGTTGAACTTTTTCTTGCGGCCCACCTCCAAAACACCCTCTAAACCTTGCTGTTCGAGTTTGTATGACAAATATTCTTATTTATTACCCTCTAATCCTGTTCTTCGAGTTCTGTACCACTCATTATTCTTCTATTTATTACCCTCTAAGCCTGTTCTTCGGGTTTTGTACCATTCATTATTCTTCTATTTATTATTTCCTTCGGAGATTTGATGTCTGACTAAACATAAGTCTAAACGTGGAAATTAATTACAAACATCATATTTGTGAAATTCCGCTCACACCAAGGGTGAAGGGAACGTTTGCCATTTAACGCAGTAAAATGCTTAAGGTGATATTTGAGTTGTTCTTTGTGTGATGCACCATTTGTGACAGCGATTCTAAAACAAAAGCACTGTTCTTGAAACACTGTTCGATTTGCATATTTCAGTGCTTTGTCATTATTTCTTGAGCAACACGTGAGCTAAGCTATTCAAGGTTTAATATTAGACAACACTGTTTCATTTTAATTCTTTTTCTTTAACTGTTTATTAAGATCATGTGAAACTCTTATTAAGAAAGATCCATTTTATTTTCTCATTCCCTCAATACTATAGCAACGCTGAATAAACACAGGTGATATTGGGAAAATGTGCGGAAGTCTGAGTGAGGGCAGCATATATTGGCATGAATGAAGCTGTAAAATTATTGAAGGAAATAAGACTTTTAGGGACTCGTTTTTCTTAGACACAATAATAATGAGAACTAACAGACAATAATGCCAAGGAAAGTACGGGGGATGTTGTTTGTAGTAATGAGAATACAAGTGCGAAGAAAGTAACGTGGACGAAAAGATAACTTGCCGCCGGCAGGGACCGAACCTGCGACCTTCGAATAACGCGTCCGATGCTCTACCACTGAGCTACTGCGGTGGTCATTTGTATTCTAATTACTAGAAATAACATCCCCCGTACATTCATTGGCATTATTCTCTGTTAGTTCTCATTAATAATGTGTCTAACGAAGAAAAAACGAGCCCTTAAAAGTTTGTTTCCTTCATATAGCGAGGGTCTCGTTCTGGCGGACTTGATGGCTTCAGGTAGTATGCGAGGGATTATTGGTCAGCTGCCAGCTCGTAAAAAGATCACGTGCTACGTGACGCCAATAGGCAGAAAAAGAGTGTTCCACACTCGCCACCATGGCTGCGATCGGCGCTGACTGACACTCCTAGGTTTAAATGCACATATATACCCCATAATGTGGACGGGGGGATGACCGCCGCCGTAGCTCAGTGGTAGAGCATCGTACGCGTTATTCGAAGGTCGCAGGTTCGGTCCCTGCCAGCGGCAAGTTATCTTTTCTTCCACTTTACTTTCTTCGCACTTGTATTCTAATTACTACATATAACATCCCCCGTACTTTCCTTGGCATTAGTGTCTGCTACTTCTCATCAATATTGCTCTTAAATTATTGCGCTTCAATCCATTTTCACCTCTGTTATCACGTAAGCAAGCGAAGACGACAAATTTGACTAATCTTCCTTGAATTTGACATTTGATACTTTACGACTATCTCGTACCAAAGAACATTAGGCCGTACTCAAATTGCCCCGAAAAAAAAAAAAAAAAACTCAGCGAACCTCTTACGCCCCGTTTCTTGTTCGGGTCTTTCGTCACACATTTGTCACCCCCTTCCTTTTTCCTTTTTTTAAGACGAAAGTTTTATGCCGGGGTCCACCAAGTACATCCGTCACGGATATTACGTTAATAAAATGGACGCCAACGGGTGAGAAAGAAAAACCAAGAAAAAGATACCCCGCCGGGAATCGAACCCACCACGTTGCGGCCGCGACGGCAAGCGCCCGGCGCCCTACCGACAAAGCTAACTCGGAAGGTGCGAGGCACGGTGCGAACGCGCCTTGTATCTTTCACACATTCTCTTTCGCGGCGGGCGGAGCGGGGCAGTGCCGCCGTCTGTGAGATGTGAAAAGAAGTAATGCTTCACGATCGACACTTACTAGCGTTACTCCGACATTCCACGCGATATCGGAGGACATGGTTACAGCGTCTCGATACCAGAGAGGTAGACTGGCCGCGCTGGCGTCGCCGAGGCACCCTTGACGCAGTTACGTGGTTAAGGTCTTTCTTGCCTTTCGCTTCGTGTTAGCGTACGTCGGCTCAACGGAGTAGTGCAGCTTCCACGTGCACCAACGGGATTTCTCCGCCGCCGACTGCTTCAATTGCGAGAGCACCGACTAACAAAACTGCTGCAATACGCGTTGCAGAAAGGACGCGATTTCGACGGGCGAATGTGCCTTGGTGGAGCGAGAGCAGCGCCTGCGGACAGAAACAGCGGGACGCACGCGTTTGCGGCTCAGGCTACGAACCTCTACCTCCCGTGTTGCTGAAGCGCAGTGTGTGTTATGTATGCACGAGCACAGGCGTCGGCTAACCATTACTAGAAAGCGCACACCGTGCCGTTTCTCTCCTTAATTGACGCTTTGAAGAAGTGCATACCGGGTACCAGTGTTGATTATGAGCTTGTTGATGTCATCTTTACGCGGGATTCACGATTCGCTGTGTCCAAATATATGTTCACACCGTCAGCTGCCACAACGGTTTAATCATAATCATAGGCGTTAGTCGTCGCGATAGAGACATGCTGTCAACATGGATGCATCCACGTCAAACGGTGCTAAGCTGCCAAACACGAATAGACATTGTACAAGGCCTCATATTTCACTAAACAATAAGCACTACTTCTGTGACGACACGTTTCACTTTCGTGTTATACTGATTCCTATGATGGAGGGATCAGCCATGTTTTTTTATTCGTTTCCTCTCATCGATGCTTCGGTTCTAAATGCCTGACCCGTTCAGTCATCTGCCTTTTTAGAAGTGCAAATAAATTTAGGATCAAGTATACAACGCATGAAACCTCGATGGTCTAGAATCTCAACAGCTCAACGTCATATGCATAAGGAAGTTAAGAAGTACGTCGGCATGCAGAATCATTTCGTCGGAAATGTCATTCCACAACAGCTTTGCGGAGCTGCTTTCTATGAATACTAGGTGGAAAATAAGATAATGTTTCTGTTGTCCTTTTTTGAACTGTTAAAGAAGTATGTTATGAATGCAATGCATGAAGCGACATCATCTCTTTTACACTTAGATTCGCCAGATTTGTTTTCTCGTTCTTAC
>NC_051180.1:759856-786543 GCF_013339695.2 Rhipicephalus sanguineus
TTCAAGACTGATGAACACTTTGCAGACTTCCATGGCGTGGTCGTCCGCCCCGCAAGTCCACTTTCAGCACTTCCGTGGTCATAGAGAACAGCTGGTCACCTTTCAGACATTTCGTAAAAAAATATCCGACAGGAATATTATATGATATTGACAAGCCTCTTATTACAAAACATGGTAATCGGTTTGCCACTTGGGGTACCGCTGTTGAGTGCTCTTCTTCACCACGGTCAACGAAACCAAAAAGTTTGTCAACTTGTCGGTCGTATATGACCCTATGCTGTATGGCCATCTCGTCAACGATCAGGGAGCAGAACGCTTCTTACTCTACAGTGAGACCCTCGAATTCGATGGACAGCCGCTCCTGTATCAACGAAGTGACGCCGATTCCACCTGTTAAATGGCCTACATATTTCTGGAGCGTTGGGCGACAAGGGAGCTGAAAGATATTTTTGGACCTTGCATGCTCAACTTTTGTTGAAGCATGCCTTCCAAATTACACATTCCCTTAGAATGACGTCACTGTAGTGGGACTTCTTCGTCGAGAAACTGCGAACTTGGTTTCTAACGAACTCGACAGTCTTGTCACCTTGCGCAACACCATTGAGCACCTTCATAAAACAGGCAATGTCCGTGTTACTTTCATAAAACAGCGCGCGATCTTCAGCCTCATCCACTTTTTCTTGAAGGGCCTGCAGTGCTCCTTTCATGCGAGCGATCTTCGCTTGGAAGCCGCGCGTTTTTTTAGCTTCTTCTGTCCGTTTAACAAGGTCGAATGTAGTTTGACATGATGCATCTGAAAATGATGCCATTTCCACACACGTTTCATTCCCTAGTTCAAAGTTGTTGGGCGTCGTGGCTTCAGTGCTGTCACTTGACGAGCCTTTTTGGCTAATGACAAAACGGTTATTTTGAAGCAGCGTTGCCCGAGCTCTCGGCACGCGACTGCGCATTATCAGCTTCTATTTCAGAGCGTGGCCGATTCTTCCTCGGAGCAGGTGTGCTCCTCGTGCTCATGTACCTTGGATAACCGGGAAACACTGTCGGCACAGCCGTTGGCAAAAGTATCCCCAACTTCTGTCTTCTTGTAGTCCTGCTCCGTAAAATGCAAGGCGCACACCAGGGACCTGCCATTAGGCTGCCATACTGTTCCCTTCCCGCCGGGTCCTTCACGGGAAATGTTTCGCAGCCATGCTGCCCTGCGTTCCGCGTTACTGGGAAACTCGTGGTAGCGTATTTGCGGTTCCTTCGATGCATTCGTGGAACACAACGGCACAAAACAGTTACGCGGCATTTTGCCTAACGTATAAAATATCACGCATGCGCAAACTGTCTTGAGTGACACTCAGTGCGCGCGATTCATGTGGAGAGAAACAACCACTACCTCGACCTACAAGCTGAATGCGCGCTCCTTCCCGCCCGCGCGTCACGTGGGGCCCTCCCCTACTACTGGCGCGATCCTAGCGAAATGCGGCGACGACTGTCAACTCCGCTTCCCCGCTCTCACCCATTGCCTGCGCCGCGACACGGCAGGCCGCACCGTGTGTTTTTCATCGAGCGGCCGTGCCATGAGTTACACTTTAAACGCCAGTGTAGTTGGCATACCTTTTAAAAGCACGATGTGCACACACCTACTCCATTTACAAACGCACGTCGATCCACATCCTAACGTCAGTTTTAGCGCTGTGTGGTGTTCCTATGTGCCTTCTCGTGTCCGTGTTTCCTTTCGGGCTACACCAAAAGCATTTCGTATGAGTAACCAATAAGCGTACGTTGCAACCCACATCGTAACGCTTGACTCAAAGCACCCCCCCCCCAAAAACAAAAAACAAAAAACAAAAAACAAAATGCAGAGACAGCTACTCGCTGGCTGCTTCGCATAGAACCGATTCCCCTGAATGCGTAGGATCTACGGAATTTTTTTTTCACAATGCCGTTTCACTCCTCCACTTTCATCACTTTGCTTACAACGCCGTCAAGAGTACTCCTATTTGCTGAAGTCCTGAAAGAACCAGTTGCATCCTGACTGACAAAAAACAACAACAAAACATTGAAAGCGATGTCATGAAAACTTTGCGAAACAAAGCACTGTAGCTTGTACATCAAGACCTTATTGCTTACGAAGTGTCTCTTCATAGAACGCTTCTGCTTTCTGCTCCGAGCATTTTTATCAAGTTTTTCGCTTTTTCCGGGAGGCGCTGCTCCCTGTCCCAGGGCGACGGACGCGGAGTCTTCCACTAGTCCGCCCAGCCAGAGGTCTGCCATGGCGAGCTCCTCGTTAAATCAGCGCGCCTGGCCCAGAACCGATGAGGCCAACGGTGAGAGTCACTGCCTAATGGCTGTAGACGCGGAGCCTTCTGCGGCGCTGTCCGGCCAGAGATCACCTTTGGCAAGCTCGTCGCGAAAACGAAGCACCTGTTCGAGCACCAGCGAGGACACGGAACTGTACTCGGCCACTGGCGACGACTCGTCGGATGACAGCTTCGAGACCGTGAGAAGCAGGAAGGCAAAAAGAAGAAACATCAAGCCGTCTTCACCAGCGAGGACGTTAACGTCTAAGTCAAGTGAAGAACGCTGGCCGCACACCATCCTATTCATTCCCGAGGACTCCACCGTCAGCCTTCGAGCAGTAAACAGGCAAGCTCTCTCTATGTACTTTGAGGGGGTTGCACCGAACGAAATTAAGGATATCCGGGTGAACACGCGGAAGAATATCCTAGCTGTGGACACGACGACTGCCAGCGCCTTAGGCAAGCTTCGCAAAATATCAGATTTGGGAGACATCAAAGTTCGACCTGTCATTCCAATGGACGGTGCCTACGTGGCGGGAGTAATCTACGACATTGATTTGGCCATAGCAAACTCGGACCTCCCAATTCTTATAAAGCCGGCGAACGAGGGATTTGTCATCGCGAATGTACTTCGCCTCGGAAACACCCGCTGTGTAAAGATAATGTTCAAAGGAGAATCTATTCCGTCGCATGTCAAGGTTGGACACTTCCGACATCCTGTTCGGCCATTTGTCCCTAAACCACTTCAGTGCCATAACTGCATGAAAATTGGGCACGTCAAGGGTGTATGTACAAACACCACAGTATGCCCCCGATGCGCTGAGCCGCACACTGCAGACGCATGTCGGGCAACAAGTCTGAAGTGCGGAAACTGTGATGGTTCACATGATGCTGCCTCTAAGGAATGCCCGCAGATTAAGAAGGAAATCGCAATTATCAAACAAATGGTTAGGGACAATTCAACCCACAGAGAGGCTGCTGAAAGGGTACGGCGTCGGCGTAGTCGCCGACGGAGGCATGTAAGACAGGGTGTTGCGCATAACCCTTTTCCTTCGAGCACGAATAAAGGAGTAAGCACGAAGCGAAATGAGGTGGAGAAGCTCGCAGCTGCGGATGAATGGCCTACGCTTCCGCGTACGCAGCCTGCGAAGGAGCCTCCTCCGAGGCCTCCCCGCCCTACACCTTCCACCGAGTCTACTCCTGTTGAGGATGTGTCAAGGGTCGATCGACAGATCATCCCGATGCTGCGATCCCTCGTTGCTGTCATGGCAGACCTACTAAGAAGCCTGGGAACTCCAACCGCTCGAAGCGGGCTACAGGTGTTGGACGCGCTGAGCCCAGTCCTCGCCTCCCTCGCGTAGAGCCATGGCAGGAGATCAACAATCGTTTCGCAAAGAGGTCAGAGAAGCATCAGTCATCCAGTGGAACGCAAGAGGACTTAGATCACGGATTTCTGATTTTCGTCAGTACGTGTTTTCCAACCGTTTCCCCATCATCGTAATATGTGAACCGAAATTATCAAACCCGATCAGGCTATCCGGCTACGAGTCAATCCCGTCCCAAACCAGCAACGAAAGCAGCAAGGTCATTGTGTATATTCGTAGGGAGCTTACATACATCATTCAACCTGTGTCGCCTCATGATGAGAACCAATATGTTTGCCTGACTGTGAAGCAGAAAGCCCTCACCTTCACATTAGTAGGTGTCTACTTATCTCCCTCAGCCCGTTTTGATCGAAAAAGACTGGATGACATACTTGCGAACATCCCGGATCCGTGGATAATTACAGGGGACTTCAACGCCCACCACCCAATCTGGGGAAGTTCAAAAGTCAACGCCACGGGCCGGAGACTGGCATCATTTGTGTCGGCTCATGAACTGTCTCTACTTAATGATGGGAGTCCTACATTTCTACGAGGATCAACGTACAGCAGCTGCTTGGACTTGACGTTTGTGTCAAGTCGCTTCGCCACAAGCGTTAGGTGGTTTTAGACATCGAGACACATGGTAGCGACCACATCCCCAGTTATCTCACCATCAAAGGCTTTGCTAGTGGCCACCCGCCGAAAACCGTCCGGAGGATCGATCTGTCAGCATTCACAACTAACGTTGAACACGCTTGTGAAAAGGGCTTATCCTCTGGCATTGAGCAAGCGATTAAAGAAGCAGCGCAGAGTGCGATGCGCACGCTGACATGTTCTACAAGGCCCTCAGAAACGGATGTGGAGTTAGAGCGACTCCGTGCGATTCGTCGGCGTGCGGAGCGCAGATATCGACGCACAAAATCCATTCAAGATCTGCGGATAGCTAGGCGCATGCAAAAGAAGATCCAGCGTCGTATGGACAAACTGGAGTTTCAGCGGTGGGCGAAGTTTTGCGAGTCTCTAGACCCTCGCAAACCACTTTCTCAAATATGGCGAACCGTGCGAGGCCTACGCATTTTTCCCGAACAACGTTTTCCGTTTAAAGCCTTGGCCCTTTTCCAACGTAGAAGGGATATCGAGGTAGCGGAAGATTTTTGTAGGAAGATTGCAGGCCCGTCAACTTGCACAGGAGCCCTTACTGCTGATGACACGCCACATTCCCTTGACCCGCACATGGACCTGCCTTTTTCCATGGAAGAGCTGGATGCGGCTCTTGCTTTATGCAATCGATCGTCGTCGCCTGGACCGGATGGCATATCATACCGCCTATTACGCAATCTCGGTGATCGAGCACGAAGCGCTTTGCTGGACGTGTTCAATGAGTCCTGGAGAGACGGAACGGTCCCAAGAGAATGGAAAACAAGCCGTTTGGTTCCACTTCTCAAACCTGGAAAATCACCTCTAGAGCTTACGTCATACCGCCCAATAGCGCTGGCTAGCTGTGTAGGGAAGCTGATGGAGAAAATGATCCTTGCCAGACTCGAGTGGTTCCTAGAACGCTACAGAGTATATCCAGACGCCATGGCCGGTTTTCGTCGTCTTCGTAGCTCCATTGACAATGTCATTGACCTGGTGACCTACGTACAACACCAGAAAATGAGTAGACGGCTATCTGTCGCACTATTTTTGGATGTCAAAGGAGCATATGATAATGTTTCTCACGAAGCCATACTTGACGCCCTCGAGTCGGTTGGTTTGGGTGGACGAGTGTACCGCTGGATCTGTTGCTACCTACATATGAGATCACTGTTTGTGCAAACTGATGATGGGCCGACTTCTGAGCATTACACACACCGTGGCGTTCCTCAAGGTGGTGTATTGAGCCCCACACTATTCAGCCTGGTTCTGATTGGTCTCGTGGAACGCATACCAGATTCCGTGCAGATATCTCTCTATGCAGATGATATTTGTGCTTGGACGTCAGGTGTAACACGCCCTCAGGTACGTGCGAGGCTCCAAAAAGCAGCGAATTCAGTATCGGCGTACCTTAGAGAACAAGGCCTCGAGATTTCTCCTGAGAAATCGGCGCTGGTTGCGTTCACGCGGAAGGCAATGACGTCATATCCCATCGCCATCGATGGACGCAATGTTTGCTACGCCAGGACGCACAGGTTTTTGGGGGTCACGATCGATCGAAACCTCTGCTGGAGTCCCCATGTGGCCACTCTAAAGAAGCGCCTAACGGCCATCGCACAACTTTTCAAGTTCCTCGGAGGAAAAACGTGGGGCACATCAGTGCACGCGATGCTGCAGCTATACAAAACGCTGTTTCTGGGATACCTGCGGTATAGCTTGCCGGTTCTGACGAACGCTTGCAAAAGCAGTATACGCACGATCGAAAACGCCCAGGGCCAGGCACTCAGAGTTTGTCTTGGATTACCACGCTGCACATCAACAGCCGCAACCATCGCAATTGCCAAAGATCATCCGGCCACGGTGCACATTACATTGGAGGTGCTTAGAGCTCACATTAGGCACCTTGCTCGCGCCCCTGCCCACCATCTTGCTTCGCTTCCAGAAGATCGACCGAGTACCTCCTTCTGTAAGAGAATATTGACTTACCGAGAGTGCCTTCCAACAGCCTACACGCCTCCGGAACGGATTCTAACACCCCCTTGGTGCTTGGACCGACCAAAACTGCTCTTGACAGTGCCGGGGATTCGCAAGAAGGCGGAGCTCTCATCGCCAGCTTTGAAGCAGATGACTCTACTCATGTTGCACGAAGATTACAAAGATCATGTTAAACTTTACACGGATGGCTCGACAACTGTTGGAGGATCTGCAGGAGCTGTGATCTTCCCAGCAAGAGCCGAAAACATACAGTTTCGAACGTCACACAAGACAACATCGACAGCCGTGGAGCTTGCGGCACTCCGCAGCGCACTCTGCAGGATTTATCGAGAAGCGCCACAAAAATGGGGCATTTTTACTGATTCGAAACCAGCTCTGCAATGTCTTCGAACTGCTCTACGTCGTGGGGCTCAAGACCAATTGGTGCTGGAAATACGACAACTGTACCATCAACTAATACATGAAGGACATGCTATAACTTTTCAGTGGTTGCCAGGCCACTGCGGCATCATCGGTAACGAGCATGCCGACGATGCAGCTAAGAATGCTCACGAAAATGGCGTGATAGAACCTATCCCACTGTCAAGAAGCGACGCAGCAGCAAAGATTAATACGCTTGCGCATGATGTCGCAAGGTCTATGTGGAACACGCCCGGTTTTCTCCACACCCGTCTTCACCGCCTGGATCCATGCCTACGACTCAGCATTCCATCTGGCCTGCCCCGATCCGAGACGACCCTTCTCTGCCGCATGTGGCTTGGGGTGTCTTTTACGAACGCCTTTGCGTGCCGCATCGGAATGAGAGACAGCGCTGCATGTGAATATTGTGGCAATGACGAAACCATTGAACACATTTTATGTCAGTGCCCTCAATACAGCTCTGAGAGACAATCCCTCGCAGCAGTGTTTGCTCGCCTCGACGACCAGCCGCTCTCTGAGCAGTCAATCTTGGAATGTCGGAACGATCGAGCTTCACGCCAGAAAGCAACGAAGGCGCTGATGAAGTTTCTGCGAGCGACCCGCCTCGTTGAACGATTGTGACACTCCTGTGTGTGTGTGTTTGTGCTTCCCTCCCTCCCTATCCCATTCCTCTCTTCCTTACTTTTCTGTTTCCCCTTCCCCCTTCCCCAGTGCAGGGTAGCAAACCAGATATGTTTTCTGGTTAACCTCCCTGCCTTTCCGCATTACATTTTTCTCTCTCTCTCTCTCTCTCTCTCAAACATATTGTGTCATTTCCTTGTGCAACCATCTCTGCTGATTTTTTTTCTCTTCCTGTTGCCTTACTACTTGCTCCATCCATGGCCTGTCCTGTTTCGTACTGAGTTACTGCAGACACACTTGCCTTTCGTGCGAGCTTTATTGTTTTTTTTTCATTGCACTGGCTCCTTCATTGTCTCCCATGGCATGTCTCTTTAAAAAGTTAGAGGAAATTGAAAGCATGGTATGCCTGCAGTTTCGCCTGAAAATCTCGCCTTTTCTACCGCTTCATAAGAAGAATGCTACGCAGAAAGTCCACGCGTTTTCTGATCTTTTTTTTTTTTTTTTTTTGCCTTTCACCACCTTCGTTCAGGAAGTCCGGTGCAGATGTGTCCCAATCTGGGTTTCATGTCCTATCTCCACAGGATGACATCGATAGATTCTGAGCTCGAGACTCTAATAAAACTACAAAACAAAATATATATGCTCATTTGCCGCTGTACATGGCAAGTAGATGGGCATGGATGGATAGCAAGTTTCACCTTAAACCCTCCTTCCAATTCTTGTCTGAGCACCAACTATTATCGCGAGGTCTGTCGGTCCCGATGTGAGCAGCCCGCCCCCTCGTGTTATGGAAGAGAGATGGCATACCTCAAGCCTAGTGCGCAAGTGTTCCTGACAAGATATTTTTTCTTGATCACGGCCAACATGCCCGTTAAAGAGGACTTGATAAAAAACTGAACAAACAATTTAGATAAGTGCGGGGCATGTGGTTTGTCTTGTTGTTGTTGCATGGAAGTTCTTCTGTTTTCATTCTACTCAGTTGAGTAGCTGATGTACATGTCAGAATTCATTATCCTTCCGTTGTGACAAGTACCGTCGACACAACAAAAGCCGACGGTTTCATGGAAAATTCTTAAATATTACCCGAATAAATATGTTTGTCCTCTCCCCTATACAGTATAACGTAATAGAACGCGTTGCTGGGCTAGTTGATGAATTGTCTGAAAATAAAAGCAGAGCGCAAAAAAGACGGGACACAAAAGACAAGAAGACGGGACGGACGCTCACTACCAACTGATTTTATTACGAATATTTTCCCCCAATTCTTTTGTAATAAAATCAGTTGGTAGTGAGCGCCCGTCCTGTCTTCTTGTCTCGTGTGTCCCGTCTTTTTTGCGCTCTGCTTTTATTTTCAGACAGTATAACGTGGTTCACAGATGACAATGTGTTTGCTTGTCATTTTGGTGTCGCTACAACTTTTCCATTTTTCAGTGAATGGGAACAATAGTCCCTGAATTTACAGTGTAAAATTTTCTAAAATGCAGCTGCGAGACTGAGATGGTATTCATTCTTTCGAATAGCGTTGTGTGCTCTTTGTTTCCAGCACTTTTTAAATAGTACCTGGTTTGTAAAAAATACCTGTGCTAGATTTTTTCTTGGGGTTCCCGTTTTCTAGAAGTTCCTTCCCACCTGATGTAAACGCTATATTTAGCTCATCGTTTTTTAAGAGATGCTTATATCAAGATTTCACAAATCCATGAAAGCAAACGTTTACACTGTAACGAGAAAACTACTTAGCCTGCTAAGGTGTCATCTACTCTTGTCCTTTCTTTTTTCATTTCAATTAACTCCAAAAGAAATAAATAAATAGCAAGGTTGCCAGCCCAACACAAGCATATTTATACTTTTTAGATGGTTTTCCAACTCCAAACAGTTCGGCAGGAAAAAAAGAAACAATAAAAATATTTGAACAGTCAGTCCTACACTTCCTATAAAGACTAGCGTGACCACTTGCAATGGGAGTCGCTACCTCTGGTGGAGTTCAACGCTAGCCTGTGTCGAGTTCACGGAGCCTCCCCTACCAACAATGTGTACCGACAGTAAACTCCTGCGTTCTTTTCGTGCAGAGGTCGATGATCCCATATAAGAAACATATGTTGCCGTCTCAGCGTTGTCAGATAACCGTCCCGCTTATTGGGATGGTCACGCAAGGCCGTCGTTCTTCCACACATCCACGCTATTTTCTTGAAAGGAAAGGAATGAGGAAAGGCCGAGTAAAGACAACGATGTGTAGTCAATGCGAGCTTGCTCGACGAGTTAATGACAGTCGTACTTTTAGGAAAAATAATATACCGGGCGGGCGTTTATGGTATCGGACCTAGAGCGTGACCGTTTTTTCATCATCGCTAAAGTGAAATTCGTACTTTTTTATAGCCTTACCGACGATACCCTAACCGACGGTCCGGGTAGTATATCTCTTAGGATATAATTGTTAACAAAGATCAGATTGTGTCGGCTCTCTTGGTGTATAAATCACTGAGTGGATTTGGCAAACATGTCGAGAGAACTGTGTCAGAACATGCGAGCAATAAGATTAGGAAACCATCATTTATATCAAAAGGTGAGTGCTTTACCGCTGTTCTTTTTCTAAATGGCAATTTTTTTCCTCTGAATTTTTTTCCTCTGATAAAGGACAGCACTCTTGTGGAATGCTCCAGGTCTTGATCCATGCTTTTTCACTTTGTTCGCTATCCTGATGAATACATATTCCTTTTCGGTGACATACATTGCCCCATCGTCTTTCTTTGTATTCTTTTAGTTTTCTGTTCTAGAATATCTTGCTAAACATGAAGCTGGGATAATCTCAATTGTTAACCATAAACATTTCACAAGCTTCTTTCTCTATTCCATTCATCGGGAATGAAGTTTTGGTAGTGACACTGCGCTATATGTACTAAGCATTCCAAGATCGTTGCGAACCTGAAGGTCTAATCAGGTGCAGTGACTACACAGCCCATATGCCCCACTTCGTATAAAAAAAGTTAACACGAAGAAAGTTCACGAGCCCCTGAATAGAAGGTGCAACGTATAAATAACTGAAGTCGATGGCGCCTTCGCTGATGCAAATGGCTTCTCGTACACTCTACTCAAGGAGACCACGCTGAGACTTCACGGTAAGAAATGCATTCGCACCAATGCCTTGGTTCGCAATCCGCTCATGCCAAGACTCGGATAGACTTCGGAGGCGTGAAGTGAGAGTGGCGGACAATGACCCGACGAGAGAAGCGGTGCTGCCTTCTTCCGCGGCAAAATACAGTAAATGCGAGGAATCAAAGGGAACGCTTTCCAAGTCACTCCGGCGAACTTTAAGCGGACGGCTTTGCCCGTGTTGAGGTGAATTAATGGCCTCCGATCATGCGCCAGAGAGCCCGTCTCGAAGGTAGAGAAGAAAAGCCATGAAACGTCATGAGGAGCATCGAGGCGTAGTCCACTCCGGTCCACTTCAAGCACACAAGGCGGCGGGGAGGTCGGGAAGGCTCATAGCAGACACGAAGGGAGTGATCGGGGTCAGCTATCGCCTACGAACCACTGTCCGCTGTTTCGTTTGCCTTCCGAGTGGCTATCCGGTCAGCACCGCCTTTTTCTCGCCTTGCAAAGAGCAGAGAGAGACAGAGACTTCTGGCCACCGGACTGTACGATCCACCGCAACGCCTTTTGTCACAATTATTCTCCTTCCAAGCGGAACGGCGCCAGTGTCTCTAATTCCTTCTTCGTCTCTCTCGGACGCGAAACGCCATTACGCCGCTGGGCATTCGGGTGACGAAGAGCGGCGAACTCAGAGAAAATGGCGAGCACGTGCGAGACGGAGAGAACGCGACACCGACGTACAAAGGAGACAGGCGGCGGTTCACATTAGGCGGCAGCCGCCCGCTGTCTGGCGCATTACCATCGGCGCCGCCTCTGTGCTCCTCGCCCATCCGAACGGAGACAGTTTCAAGGGATGAGCACTCCTCCGCGCTCCGCTTGCATCTCAGGGTGCCGCAATCCCACATTCTCCACAGTACAGTACCCGTTTCCTCTTTCAGTACCGTTTCTTCTTTTGTGCCTTTGCTTCTCATGTCATTTCTTCTCCTCCTGAAGCATTCTGCTACCCACTTTGAGACGCCCTTCCATGTCTAGATGCCTGCCGCATAGCCAACTTGCCGCGCGGTCGCCATAAGGTTGCGCAAGGAGCACGGGCCGCGCATGGTGTGCTGTTTTGTACAGAGAGGAAACGAGATTGCGTAGAGCGCTTTACTGCTTGGACAACCTTTCGTATGTTCTCAAAACCACTGTCACGTGTAAAAAGCACATAGACATGTCTTTCACGTGGCTTGATCGGCAAATCCACGACATAAGAAAGAAAGGAAATACTCTGATAATGCGCTATGGGCACAAATAGAGAGGAAGTGAAAGAAATGAGGGGTGCTTGGTCCTGTGCTTAAGTCTGAGAGAACGGCCTACTTGGAATAGGTAGCTTCTGAACGTAAATATAACTATTTACGTGGTAATCATTATCGCAATGCCCACATTATGGCGCACCGTGCTTTTCAAATGGCGCCAGGAGGAGTCAACCCGTTTGTTAGCATAGGCGTAGGACGTGGGTACGGCGTCCTTTCCCGGTGAAGCATGAGCTGCGCTGAAATGGATATGAGACTAAAATACTTTCCAAAACCATGGAAAGTTAAGTCTCGCCAGCTAATTATTTGCTGCGAAGTGAAAGGTTATATTTCAGCTGTTACCGTGCATAACGGTGCGTCCTGTGCGTGCTACATAAACCTGTATGAACTAGAACTGACGTATGAGCTGAACGGCACTCCGAGGTAGCACGTACCGAGCCTGGCTGACGGAAATGCCGCAGTAGTAGGCCGCCAGCGAATAGCGCCCTCGCTGCTGCGCGTGATGATGCTTGCAAACATAAAGTGGTTCTGTGATAAAAGTGTTCTGTTCCGTCGTCATTACTTGCGCAGTCGGGAACGCGGCGTTACGTCTTCAACGGAACACAACCATTTAACATGCCATTCAGTAGCGCTTGTGTCACAGCCATGCTGAGACTCTAGCCGTGTGTACTTCACTCGCATGTTGCAGGTTCGATCAGCACGATCGAAACATGAATATCGAAAAGAATGCACACGTATGCTTTTCGCAACGTCGAAGAAGTTCGCCGAGAGGCGTGGATTGTGGCCGTGACTGCACGTTCCATCGCTCTAACCATTCGCTTCGCTGGTCGAGCTCGAGCGTGTTGGCGGCATGCGGCCCTCCATAATATCCACAATAATTGTGATACATGCAATGCAAAAGAGGAACTATGTTTTATTATGATCTCGCTCAAGGATATTATACATTAAATACAATCAAAGTGACTTACGAGCGTGAAAGACATTAACGCACGAGGGGACGTGAAGTGCAACTCGCTCCTCGTGAGTTAGCAGCTGGTGGTTCATCGTCGCTGTCACTCTCGGTGCTTTCACAGTCTTCTACTCCAGTGAAAAATCCTCGTCGTCAGATGGTTTCTTTCGACATCACTGCTGAAAGCAATCTGAAGAATTTCATCCGCCGAACGACTTCGACCACTCCGCGTCACCACGTTACAATTAGAGAGACGTCTGGCCGCAGAGAACGTTTTGCTCTCAGACCGGTCAACAAGCAAATCGCTTGCAGTGTGCTGTCACCTATCAACAAACGTACAAAAACAAGCGGTTCAGCTGTGGTTATGAAACCAACACACTGGCGAAGGACGGCGTGGATTGGAAAGCGTTCGCTCCACGAAAGGCGTCGGGCAGACGCGTCCTCGAATGATTGAAACGTCGCTCGCACGATTCGTAACAGCGCTTTGCTGACAAAGGATAGAGGCCTATTTTAATGTATCGCCAACTTGAGCCGCTCATTATACATGAGCACATCGCGAGCCCGCGCGGCCTCCCTCCCGCGTACAGTGTTATGGGACTCATGCACTACAAAAACACTGACCAATTATATATGCAAGTAAAACAGGGTGAGCTTCAACTGATATCTCAGACGATAACATTTAACTTACCTACGTGGCTACAGAAAGCCTCGCGAAGCTGATAGTATGTGTACACTGTGGGCGAGCATTGAAAGCGCGAGTTGCCACGTATTTTCACGAAAACTTCGCGTCTCGCAAGAACGAATCAGATTTCTCGTGTCACGGAGAGCCCGGTTTGTTCACTGATGCAGGGAACATGCAAAGTCGTAGTGTTCCTTTCTTGCCAACGCGTTAACACTGGGCTAGCACACAGCCGAACAAGGGAGCGACTGCATAGTGCCGCCATTTTGTCGTCTACTAACCCTCCTCGAGAGGATGCTCCTGAATTCCGCTCGGTGGCGCGACAGTCTATGGGCATTGCGAATACAAACACAGCCGCGTTGGGTGCGTCCTTTGTGCTTGAGCAGCGCTCAGCAAGTTTCTAGCTGCTTGCCGTTCTTCCTGTGACATTCCAACTTCTTGCTATCACATTCACTGCTTCGCCCATGAGGCGAAACTGTTGCTTTTTGTCTTTGTCATGGAGTTTTCTGAATTCATACCGTAACGGAAGATGCGCACATCTGGTTGGCTTTATGTACTTGCGTTCAGCTACATTTGTTTTAACGGCGTTCGAACCATACGTGGTTAACGTTTTTAATTTATAATGAATAAGGCGTAGTGTTTTTATCGAAAATAGTTAGAATAAACAAAACATAAGATCGAAGACTGCCGTTTTATTCATGCATACCTTTTTTACACCATACATGTTGCGGGGCCCCAATTTGTGTTGCGTGACAATGCAAAAACCCGAATTCTGCCTAATCATTAACAAACTGTCTTTAAAGACACAGCAATGACAAGAGTACAAGAAAAAAATAACAGACTGCAGCATAAACAGCTTGCTCGCAAAGAGTTCAGTCGTTCCCTTCAATTCAAATAGGCCACAAGCTGCTCGCAGGCATTTCATCGGTCCCTTCCGTCTCGCCTGCATTGTACACACTGGTAAGTAGTTCTGACTTACTAATGAAACTGCTTAGTTATTGCGTCTGAAGTGCAGTTTCTTTCCGCTGTTTTCTTTAACTCTTTGTTTTGCAGTTATCTAGTGCATAATTTCTTTATTTAAATATATATTTGATTTGCATACATAGATACACAAGGACACAGAGAAAAGAGGGACAGAGCAAGCGGGCAACTATACATTATTTATTTATTTATTATTTATTTATTTATTTATTTATTTATTTATTTATTTATTTATTTATAATATTTATTATTTATTTATTTATGTGATTTGCATACATAGATACACAAGGACGCAGAGAAAAGAGGGAGAGAGGAAGCTGGCAACTAAGCGAAGAAAATGCAGAAAACGCAAATGAAGGAGCATGTGGTAACAGCTGTTAGACTGGCATTGTACAGTATCCGTTACAGTATACACAGTAAAAATCGTCATAAAAGCATCCCTGTACTATGGGTTCGATTTAGAGCACAAAAGTTTAGACCACCTCGTCGTTCTTTCAAAGAGAGAGAGAAGAGAGCCATAGAGAAGCACACAAAAGCAGCGAGGTTAACCAGACGCACGTCCGGTTTGCTACCCTGCGCTGCGGTAAGGGATAAAGGGGCGAAAATAGAGACAGAAGAAAACAGAGAAATTAAGAGAATTACGCGCGCACTTGAAGCAGCGCAAGTCTACAGGCGGTCGCACAGACCAGTTGGATTTAAGCACATCACTAACGTTTTCGTTGGCTTCTGTCCCTTCGAGGCCACATGCCAATGTTCCTAGAAACTTCACTAAAATGGCCTTGAGCCCAGTTAGGTCAGAAGCGTACCGAGCGGGTAACGCTGAGTGTCATAGCGACGGCAGCTGCACAGGAAGTGTTCAATTGTCCCTTTAGTTCCGCAGGAGTCGCATCTAGGGTTGTCGGCCATTCCGGTGCGAAACGAGTACGCCTTTGTGAATGCAACACCTGTCCAAAGCCGGCATAATAGGTTCGAATTGGAGTAGACGAGCGTTTTTACATAATGTTGCTTGCGGATTGCTACCGCCACGGCCGTCATTTCAACGTGCATCATCAATGCTTGGCGGCAGAAAGCTATAACTACTGTACTCCCGTGCTCAAGGGGCGCGGCTGCCCCGATATGGGGAAAAAGAGAAAGTACTGTTTAGACTTCCTTTTATTTTATTTTGTTATTTCTTCTTGCCGAATTAAAAAAAACAAGAGAAAAATTACACCACTTGCCGCTAAAGGGGACCATGAGGCGATGCGAAGCCGGAGCACTTGCACGATCGCGTTCCGTTGGCGTTCGTTGGGCATGCTACCGACCTCGCGTCGTGGAACGCGAGGAGCAACGCTACGCGCGTCGTCTTCCCTCTAGCCTGGCCGTTAATCCTCACAGGGCGAGCAGGGAACGCGCTCGACAGGCGCGCGAGAGGGGGGGGGGGCAGCGTAGGAGCGGAAAGAGAGGGGGAGGGGACGCGCATGCTCTGCCGCTCATCGCAGCGTTGCGCAGGAGAGAATTTCGGCATGTCTAGCCCGTGTTTCAGAGGAAGAGTGGAGAGAGGAAGGCGAAAGGGGTAGGGGAGAGGGAAGAGGGAAAGTGGAGAGTGGTAAAAGGGAGAAAGTGAAGAGGGGATAGGGAGAAAAGGGAGAGAGAAGTGAAGAGGGGAAAGAGGAGAGGAGGAGTGGAGAGGGGGTGGAGAGGAAGTGTGTGGAGAGGGTATGCGCATGCGCAGTAAGGGTCGTCACGCCGCACACCACCACCACCACCACCGGTTTGAATTCCGCTATAAGATGCTTCGCATCTAAAAACTCCGCTGGAAACGGACACCATATCCTGAAAGATTGTGTATAGGTATCCCGTTTGCGATCTCTGAAGAGCAGTAAACTCCGGTTGCCTTGAACGCCTGAAGGTTTCATCAATCTTGAACTTCACGCGGCTTTCAGGTTGTTGTTTTCTTTTTTTGTTGTTTTTTTTTGTTTTTTCAAGCAGCCTTGTCAGGACTACAACACCGAGTCTGCCATTGGAGGGAAGTTTGCATCAGACGTGGTGACGGCAGCAACACTCCTGACTACTGCATTTAGCACGGTCCTGCTTCGCATAATATCTGCATGAAGTGAACTCGTATTGCGTTTATTTTCAGGCTCAATGATCAGGCTGCCGCGCATGTGTGATAGACATTACGAGCTGCAACATTGGCTTTTCTGAACTCCAACAGGAGAAAATAGCGAACAATAGAGAAATAGCGGGGCACAATATACAATTATGTGAGCTGTTCCTGCCAAGCAGTACGAATGAAGTACAGCATTTTAAAGCGACCTTTGGTGTAATGGTAATTTTTCTGGCCCTGTAATATAAAACATTGTCTTCATCTCTCTGATTATCATTACCGGCCTATTAATGTGCTGCAACACAAAGGCCTCTCCCACTCCAAGTCTACCCTGTCCTGTGTCTGCTTTTTCCATATTATGCCTGAGAATTCCTTAATGCCTTCCCCCCCTCACACTGCCGCCTTCGGGTGCGTTTGTGATCACTTGGTATTAATTCCCTCGCTTTCACTAGCCATCGTTTATCTGTCCTACACAAAACGGGGTCTGACCATATTCATTATATTCTTTAATGTCAACTAGGTTATTGGCTACCCCTAATTGCTCGGTTATCCATTCTGCTATCTTCCTATCTTCTATTGTTCTGCCTATAATTTTCTCTACCTCTCGCTGATGTGATGAGCACCCCTTTTATCGCTTCCTGCTTTAACAGTGAAGCTGTTTATGTCGGCCGTAAACACATTGGTGTGTAGAAAAAGCTATCATCATCATGAACATAGGTATGTGCCACAGAAATTTGGCAAATCCCACTACTACCGCTGGTCCACTAAAATGAAGAGGGTAACAGACGGCCGGCCAACACCAATTAAAGATTTCTACATAGACCTAACCAGTAATAGCGATATTCTGAAAGCGCTGAACATGTTTTTGCGCGATACAGAGCTCGACGAGAGACTGTAAATAGTTTTTGGACATTCAAGGACTTACTTCGTCGCCACTTTTTTCCATCATCATCATCCGCATCTTCTCTCCACTCTCTATACTACCACTCTCCCCTTTCCTACTGCTGAGTAGCAGGCCAGAACATTGATTCAGGCCGACCTCTCAGCTTTTCTGCCATAATAAACCTTTTCTCTCTCTAACCAGTAATAGAGGAAAGCTTTAATAAACGTGATAAACACCGTGACCGCACGTTTTAACTTCGCTGAAGCATCTGAACGGAATGCTTCAGCCTTATGTACAAGGGGAGAATACTAGGGAACGGGAAAGGCAACGGCGGCTGCGAGAAGACCTCGAAGCGATGGAAACCTTTCGCTCACGACGACGTGCCCATAGATCTATGGGAGGGGCTAACACTCGGTTTGAGCGCGAGTTTCTGTCTGTGGAGTTTGGAGTTCCAGGTCGCGTGTGCGACTTTCTGTGATTCAACTCGAACCAGTCTGCTCTGAGAAGCAACCTAGAAACAACCGAGCATCACCTAGCTAAAGCCTAGCGACAACCTCGAAGCAACCAGATTAGATTTCAGAATTGTCCAGCTTCGCTGTTTTATAGCCTTGCGCCACTTAGGGGAAGCTTCGGCATTATTCCTTTGCTTTCTTTTTATCTCTAGTTGTTTCATGCGCCGCCTGTTTTATGAAGGACGACAGCACAGGAAGATAATAAAGTGGCATATTCTCTTTGTCAGTGATGTTCTTACTTATCCACACGCCTCATTTCGTGTCAGCACTTCGCTGCTAATATTTGTTTCTTTGTTTTTATTTATGCGTCATTCTCAATCACCTCCTCATACTATTGATTCGGATTCATGCGAAATAAAATGGGCGCAATTAGCCGTGCAGTTGCCTGAGCCACTGTGAAAACATGTCACTGAGAAAAGACGCTCGAATTATACGAAAACTGATCTTTTCACTGGCGAGTTCAACGACCGGAAGGAGGAGGAAAATACTTGAACAGAGTGAGTGAGTGATGAAACAACTTTATTTGGTCCAAAATAACAGAGAAAAGGATATGCAGAATAGTATGAAGAGATTTTTCTATACCTACAATTTGAGTCCAGGTGCGAAGGGCGATGATAAGTTAACTGATACGCAGAGCGCTCTTCACCAATACTCAACATCTGCCGCACACACCCGCATCCTGTGGGTGTCAATTGGAGGAACTCCTACAACGGGAGTTTCCGAGCTGGACATATTGGTGAAGACTATTTTTCTTTTTTACATGTGAAGCATCTTATGGCGGAGTTCAATCCGGTGGTGGTGGTGGTGTGCGGCGTGACCACCCTTACTGCGCATGCGCAATCCTTCTCTACTCCCCCCACTCCCTCTCTCCCCTTTCCCTCTCCACATCACCTCTCCCCTTCCCTCCCCCTCTCATTTCCCTTTCCCACCCCTCTCCACTCCTCTCCCATCCCCTCTCCTCCCCTTTCCCCTCCTCGCCCTCTCCACATCACCTCTCCCCTTCCCCTTTCCCCTCCCCCTCTCTAATCTCCCTCTCTACTTCCCCTCTTCCCTTTCCCCCTCACCACTCCACCTCTGAAACGCGGGCTCTACATGCCGAAACTGCTTCGCATCGCCTCATGGTCCCCTTTAGCGGGAGATGGTGTGATTTTTGAATTGCGGTGAAGGTTCCCTAGATATTTTTGTCATCTGTAATTGTAAAGATTCATTTACCTGCAGCGATGCGTGCATTTTCTTCCGTCGGTATCAATGGCGAGTGTCGCAGAAAGCACTGCTTTGCCCACGCATAAGAACCAAGGAGGGGGAGTGCGTAGGACATTTTTTTAGCGAGAACGTGGGAAGCAAAATAATTTTAGGAAAAAGAATGTGCTTCCCAATTTCGTGCTAGAAAATATATTCTTTTACTCGCCACTCTGGCGCTCACATATGTCATGTGTTATTCAAACCCACCTCGCCCAACAGCAAGTTTGTTGAAGGAGGAGAAGAAGGAAGGCGAGGAGGAGTAAGAAGATCGCACACGAACGTCGCACTCGAGGCAAAAGCGTCCTAGTCGCGACTCTCTGGCGTGGCAGAAAGCGTACATCAGCAGAATTAATGGGGCGGACGACATCGGTGAAGAGTGGGACGAGAGCAGAGAAAGTGAGAGAGAGGAGGGCAGGAGGAGGGCAGGAGGAGGGCTAAGAGAGGCCAACGCCACGAGCATCGGAGTCGGCAGAAAAGACACTGGCCGCTTGCAGCCGCACTGGCTAACGGCTGTTGATGTCCCGGCGGTGTGTTTACACGGGCTGCACGACGTTTCATTGCCTCGAGCAGACATCGATACAGAGGGGCCCCGCTGGCTGGTTACGCTGTCTACTCCGTGTATTAGATCAGGCTTGGCGCTAACTTTGTATTGTGGAGCTCCGAAAGAACGCCCGCGCCTACATGGAGCCGTGGTCGCCGTCGGGTCAGTGCTCTGCCATCCAGAGAGAGCCGGAAGGCGCACACAGGCAAGGAACTGGAGCGTCAGTCTACCGCATGTCACAACTCCCAAAAGAGACAACACATTTAAATATAAATAGGTTCCAAGGATATGCTATGGTTTGATTAAAATTAGCGCGTAATGCGGACAGACGCGCTTCTTCTATTCTCACTAAGAATGCGCCCGTATTTTATCTCGTTTACTAGAGTGTTTGCCTGGGCCGGCGAATATTTCCTGTATGTTGTTTCTTTTTGCCTAGGGGAGAAGAAGCGGTGAGCATTATCCGTGATGGCAAGCTCTCCTGCACGTACATTTAAATAAAAATGAACTCATATTTGTATGTTCTGTAAACAGCACACAAAGCATATTTGCGTGTCCAAAAGCCACATGCCCTGCTTGTTTTTTTTTTTATTTCTTTTGCTTCTTTTGCGTATATTTATACAACCTAGCTGTATGCGTTTCTTAGCAATAGATGCGCGAAACGAAAATATTTTGTGCTGAGCTATAAGCGCTTGGCGTGCTGCAGCTAGACATTCGTAGATGTTGAAGCATTGCCAAAAGAAGCGGAGATATGGGAGACAACATGGAGTTGTGAATGCTTGACGCCTTTGTACTTATATTTAGGGGCACGTTGAAGAACCCCAGATGGTCGAAATTTCCGGAGCCCTCCACTGCGGCATGTCTCACAATCATATCGTGGCTTTGGGACGTTACACCCCAACAATTAATATTACGGAGGCAGCAAGCATAAAAATCGGGGAGGAGGAAGGTTGAAAATATTGGTTTACTGCCATAACCATGTGTAACATTAACAGAATGAGGAACAAAAAACAGTAAGTGCCCGTACAAAAACAGCAGAATGCGAGAGAAGTATGTAAACGGTAACGTCGGCCTGGGAGCTTCAAGTACTCGACTAATCTGTCAAAATATTCGCGCATTCGCGACTTACGGTGGTCATCGGTTGCTCTAAATCTCTGCTGCGCTGCTAACAGAGAAATGAAGGGATTCCATGCGCGATGTGCAACTATAGGAGTATTCTCTGCCTCCCAACAATATTCATAGAAACATTTGAATGTCGTCGGCGCAGTTTAGTGTACGTTTTGAGTACCTGACTCTAAAGCTTGCCAGGGTATTTGCCTACTCCGCTTGGAAGTCTTGGAATAAAAAGTGACTCCGACACTCATTTACGCTCCCTTATTGAATGAAGCAGGAATCGTATACCAAAATATTTTGCCACTTTTATGATTATTTTGTATATTAAGCTAAACACTATAATTTAGGCGAAGTTAGTATCTTATTGAAAATTAGTACATCATACGTCACAACAAAATTTCGTAATCTGGCAGAATTTTTTACTTAACACATTATAAGAAAAAAATGACACCATCTCCTGCTAAAGGGGACCATGAGGCGATGCGAAGCAGCGTTTCGGCATGTCGAGCCCGTGTTTCATAGGGGGGGTAGAGAGGGGGAGTGGAAAGGAGGTGTGTGGAGAGGGTTTGCGCATGCGCAGTAAGGGTGGTCACGCCGCACACCACAACCACCACCACCGGTTTGAACTCCGCCGTAATATGCTTCGCATCTAATAAAGGCAAGCGTGAAGCACTACTGTTCACCTGTTAAACGTAACCATATATTCTTTCATGTTTTCTGCAAAACCGTGTCTCTGCAATGCAGTAAGGTGACTTTCAGTACACTAAGCGCAAGCCACATGAAACGGACGGTCTTTTCTCGCTCTGAAGTAATAAAGGATCGGTATGCGTCTCGCGTTCGCGTTATCTCATATATTTCCAATTACTCTCGACTTTCGTAGAAATGCCCCTTCCTGAAGCGGGTATTTCTGCTTAATACGACAAAATTGGCTGACATCTATAAGGTATACTCTTGTCCTTATGAAACAACTTGTTGCCGAGCAATTACCGGCGCCAAAGATGGATTCAGACTGTGTGCAACAGGACCGAGGTTTCGTAAATGGTACGACAGGCGACTATCGTGCTTAAGATCAGTGTTTACGTCACTATATGGGAGCAATAAGCCCATCATGACCCCGAGAATAAACGAAGAAAACATTTCTCTTCGTTCTTCTCGAGACACACGCTGAAGCAGGTCGCTATCAAAAGTAGGCGTTTATATAACGTGACTTCCCGTTCGTTGAAGTTGTTATTAGCGCGAAGATACCAAGCTGATCTCTTAAGCGAGAAACTCGTGGAAAGACACAGCTATTAAAGAGGACTATGTAGAGTTGCTGTGGCGTCTGCGTAAGATATCAAAAGTAAAGATGGCTAAGACCTAGTACATTTATATATCATAATGATATCTTGGGTTTTAAGCCCCAAGACCACGATATGATTACGAGGTACGCCGTAGATGAGGGATTCGGAAATTTCGACCATCTGGTCCTCCTTAACGTGCACTGACAACGCACATTACACGGGCTTCCGGCATTTCGCCTGCATCCACATTTATAAATCCATGCCCAATTAGTGAATATCTGTACGTGTGCAATATCACCACATATGCGAAGAATACGCAAACCGCAAGGATTATAGCGGAGACACACTTCGCAAATTAAGCCGGTCTGGTCCCTGAAAGTTTTCAAATGTATAAGCGATAAGGCTGTCAAAAAGGTTAGCTAGCAGCACCTGGCTTAAGCGGACAGAGTGAAAACAAACATTAAGTGGGGGATTTGCACCTGCTCTGCCTGACGGCAAAAAAAATATGAAGTAATTCTTCTTCCTAAATATGCAGGCCTTTATAGACGATCGATAGACGAAACATGCATATATAACTTATGTATAACTTATATCTGCAACAGAATGTTGGAGACTGGCAGTTTCCCTGAGAAAATTAAGGTTGCGCGTGTTACTGTCATTCATAAAGGTGGCAGTAAAAATGACCTCAATAATTATCGACCAATATCGCTACTGCCGCTTTTTTCAAAAATTGCAGAGCGTATTATTTATAAACGATTGTATCATTTTATTCTAGTTAAAAAGATTATCTCGAAACACCAGTATGGCTTTCAATCTGGAAAATCGGTGGAATCTGCTCTACTGCAGGTAAAAGAAAAGGTACTTAGTAATTTCGAACAGCGATATTTTACAGTGGGAATTTTTCTTGACTTTCGAAAAGCGTTTGATTCGATCAAACACAAAATCTTGTTTCATAAGCTAACGACACATGATATCCGTGGACTGGCCCTAACATTATTAAAGAGTTACCTCGAAGGTAGAATGCAATATACACAGCTTCACGAATTAAAGTCAGACTTAGGTAACAAACTTTGGGGTCCCACAAGGATCTATTTTGGGTCCTTTGCTCTTTCTTTTACAGCGAAAGCTAGCTGTTATGAGATCATTTCACCGGCCGTTTCTGGCGCCGTAGTTGTCCGCCGCCGCCGCCGCCGCCGGTGTGTCCGTACCAGTATCGCTCGAAATAAGAAAAAAAACGAATAAGAAAAAACTCCAGGATGGAACGAGGTTCGAACCTGGGCCCTCTGCGTGGGAGCCAGTATTCACCTCTGAGCCATGCCGGGGCTTCAAACTGCTTTGCCAAAAAGGTCCTATACAGGCTTCATCTCGGAAAGGAGCCACATTAGCATATGCAATATAGCGTGGTAGAAGAGTACAATAAGCACCAAGCGTCGCACAACGCGAATTCTGTAACCAGGCGTCACACAATGCGAATTGCGCAACGAGTAGGTTGGTTGAATGCTTCCAACCCATTACAAAGGACTCTGCCATAATTCTTCATCGTCATCAGGCACAGCATCAACAAAGTGCGCATAATGCTCTTACATGCCTATAGCAGGTACCACCGCTCTCCGTAGAATGACGAAAAATGGCACAGTGCCTGCTGCCCTACTTCTCAAAAATTACAATGATTATAGCGTAGTGGTTCCTCACAAGTGCACTTTATTGGTTGCCAAGGAAGCCCATAGCGCATGATCCACTTCCTCGGGGTCTCAGTAAAAATACACTGATTTATAGCGTAGTGGGTTCCTCGCAAGTGCACTTGTATTGGTTGCCAAGGAAGCCCTATAGCGCATGATCCATTTCCTCGGGGTCTCAGTAAAGTTCTTCGCCCCCCCCTCCCGTCTCTCTCCCACGTCAACGTATGTTATACAGCATGACGGAGAGGGAACTAGTGACCGGGCGTCACCCAATGCAAATTACATAACTGGTAGGCCGTTTAAAGATTCCAACCCATTACAAAGGGCTGAGCCATAATTCTTCATCGTCATCAGTCGTCGCGTCAACAAAGTGCACATGATGCCTTACTGACGTGTAGCTGGTGCCTCGCTTCTCCGCAGAATGACAAATAATGGCTTAGTAGGTGCTTCCCAACTTCACAAAAATTGTGATTTATGGCGTAGTGGGTACCTTTCTAGTGCACTTGTTTTGTAGCCCAAAGAGAGCTTAACGGGCTCTAGAAACGCTGCTCTTCCAGCTTTCGCTGTGACTGTGCTGCGGTTTCAGCGCAGGCCTGGCGTTTTTATATAATAATGATATTGCTAACATTTCTTTTACTCCCGCCATTGCTATGTACGCCGATGACACTAACGTTTTCTTTTCTGGTCCAGATCTAAATTCATTAGAGCAGCGTGCTAATATCTGGCTAAACGAATTTCATACCTGGCTTCATGTGAACGAAATAAACTTAAACGTAAGGAAAACACAGTACGTAATATTTCGTCCAAAGAATAAACCACTTCTTCATAACTTAAATTGAGTATCAACAACAATATAATACATCCAGTCAACTCTTGCCGATTCTGGAGTCGTTTTTAGGTTTGACCTCAGCTGGTCTGAGCACATAAATTATGTTCGTGCTAAGCTATCTAGGCCTCTTGGTATGTTATACAGGCTAAAATATTTATTGCCGTTGCGTGTTAGAAAACAATTGTACTTCGCTTTTATTCATTCCCACCTAACTATTGTCACCTAGTATGGGGTACGTGCAACAAGACGGATGCTGAAGTGTTTCCTCTCTACAAAAAAGGAGCCTAAAAATGATTCTTCCCATCCTCCCCCTCACAACTCGACTCTCTGTATAAACTCTGAACGTACCACCATTCTCAGAGTTATATCAGCTTTCTTTTGGCAACAATGATATTCCGCGAATTCAAACACGATCGTACATGTTCTCAAACAAATATCTAAACAAACAAGTGGCATATGAACCGTCGCACCTATTTCATTGACGGGATCAGACCAAGAACTAATTATGGTACTAAAACTATAGATTATCAGATTATTTCATTGTTGAATGCATACCCATCCCTAATCTGAACTGGCCCATCAGGACTCAAGTATGTCTCGTTTTAAAAAAAAAGTAAAGCTACTTTTCCTGCCTCCTTGAATATACAATTATTTGCTATGAACGTGAAAATTATGTAATTGTGTACATTTGTATACCTTATAAAATTGTTAAACGTGAACAATGTAAACTTAATTTTTTTGTAAACTTAATAATTTTTGTCCCATGTGTTTTTACACTGTTAATGTTTTTTATATAAGCTGTGCAATGAGCATTGTACTTATTTTCTCTGAACTGGCTCCTGCTGTCCGACGTGTAAGTCCGGGGTGAAGGCCTCGTCAGGAGAATACGAGTCTCCTTTGCCTTGCCTCGTGGACATATTTCAGTTATGTAACTATGTCCGAAATAACGTGAAACTGAACTGAAGAATAACGTTCCTACGTGCCTCAACATGGCTGAAAAAACATGGCTGATCCCTCCATCATAGGAATCGGTATAACACGAAAGTGAAACCTGTCTTCACAGAAGTAGTGTTTATTGTGTAGTGATATATGCGAGCTTGTACAATGTCTATTCGTGTTTGGCAGCTATTGCACCGTTTGACGTGGATGCACCCATGTTGACAGCATGTCTCCATCGTGACGACTAACGCCCATGATCATGATTAAACCGTTGTGGTAGCCGACGGTGTGAACATTATTTGGACACAGCGAATCGTGAATCCCGCGTAAGGATGCTATCAACAAGCTCATAATCAAAACTAATACCCGGTATGCACTTCTTCAAAGCGTCGCCAATTAAGGAGAGAAACGGCACGGTGTGCGGTTTCTAGTAATGGGTAGCTGACGCCTGTGCTCATGCATACATAACACACTGCGCTTCAGCAACACGGGAGGTATGAGGTTCGTAGCCTGAGCCGCAAACGCTTGCGTCCCGCTAGCCTCTGTCTGCAGGCGCTGCTCTCGCTCCACCAAGGCACGACATTCGCCGTCGAAATCGCGTCCTTCCTGCAACGCATATTGCAGCAGTTTTGTTAGTCGGTGCTCTCGCAATTGAAGTAGTTGGCGGCGGAGAAATCCCGTTGGTGCACGTGGAAGCTGCACAACTCCGATAAGCCGACGCACACTAACACGAAGCCAAAGACAAAGAACGCAACTACGTCAAGGGTGCCTCGGCGACGCCAGCGCGGCCAGTCTACCTCTCTGGTATCGAGACGCTTTAACCATGACCTCCGATATCGCTTGCAATCCGGAGTAAGCGCTAGTAAGTGTCGATCGTGAAGCATTACTTCTTTTTGCATCTCACAGACGGCAGCACCGCCCCGCTCCGCCCGCCGCGAAAGAGAATGTGTGAAAGATATAAGGCGCGTTGGCGCCATGTCTAGCGTCTTCCGAGTTAGCCTAGTCGGTAGGTCGTCGGGCGCTTGCCGTCGCGGTCGCAACGTCGTGGGTTCGATTCCCAGCGGGGTATCTTTTCCTTGGTTTCTTTCTTTCTCACCCGATGGCGTCCATTTTATCAACGTCATATCCGTGACGGATGTACTTGGTGGACCCCGGCATAAAACACTTTTGTGTTAAAATAAAAAAAGAGAAACGAGGTACATTGAAGTAATTAGCTAAGCGTCCTGATAGCACCATTTATTATGCCACGATTCGTGCACTGGCTTCTTTTTTTC